>NC_142799.1:37048953-37303953 GCF_049724085.1 Artemia sp. Qi Xiang Cuo
TGGGGGTCCGGGGATGGCATTTGGGGGTTTGGGTGGGCCTTTGGGGGTCTGGGGGACACTTGAGGACCGATTGGTCCTTTGGGAGCCCGGTGGACCTTTGGAGGCCGGGGGAGGGCCTTTGGGGGTCCGGGGGGCCAGTTGGGAGCCTGGGGGACATTTGGGGACCGGTGGAGGGCCTTTGGGACCCTGTTGGTCTTTTGGGAACTCGATGGGCCTTTGGGGGGCCCGGGGATGGCCGTTGAGGGTCTGGGGTGGGCCTTTGGGGGCGCCGGTGGCCCTTTGGGAGCTTGGGGGACCTTTGAGTGTCCGGGGGGCAGTTGGGGGCCTGGGGGACATTTGGGGACCGGTGGAGGGCCTTTGGGAGCTTGGGGGCCTTTGAGGACCGGGGGCTTCCTTCGGGGTTGGGGTAGGAGGATTGGAACCCTTTGGGGTTGGGTTAGAGGACCTCACAACACTGTTCAAATGAAACTTGTGTATTATAACGACCACAGAGTTTCACCTTTAAATTCTCTTCTAAAATCTCTTCAAAAATCTTCTTTTAAAATGTCTCTATCTGTTTCGCCGAAATAGTTCCATAACCTGTCTAAAACGGTTTCGCCCAAATAATCCCTAAACGCAAATTCAGCGTGTTCCTTTGTTATTGGCATCTCTGTGCTAACGCATTTCAAATTAATAGGAAACCTTCTCGCGCGCTAAAACAATTCATCGCTAAGATGTTTCTTGCCTAATTGTTTCCATGGCCTGTGGTTATTAATATCCTTTGGAGTTCGACCAGTAGAACTGTTCCCGAGGCAAAGACATTAATGACTTGGATCTATTCCTGGAGCAGTACCTGTCAGACATTACTAAACTTTGCCCGGAAACAATTTGATTAATGACTGACAGCAAAGTGAGAAAAATACTGTTTTTCCATTCTCACTGACATAAACCATGAAACATACATAAATTGCTGTTGACATCCATGAAAGTGAGAAAGTTCCTGTTTTTTCATTCTCACTGACAAAAACCATAAAACCATCCATAAATGTGACAAAATTCCTGTTTTTCAAATTCTCACTGACAAAAACCATAAAACATCCAGTTTTTTTCAAATTCTCACTGACAAAACCATAAAACATACATGAATTGCTGTTGACATCCATAAATGTGACAAAGTTCCTGTTTTTTCATTCTCACTGAGAAAACCATAAAACAGACATGAATTTCTGTTGACATCCATAAATGTGACAAAGTTCCTGTTTCTCAAATTCTCACTGACAAAAACCATAAAACATCCATAATTTGATGTTGACATCCGAGAAAAACATCAAATAAATCGAACAACACACATAACCATCCATGAAAACAACCATAAATGTGACAAAATTCATGGTTTTTCATGTGAGAAAATTCGTGTTTTTCCATTCTCACTGAGAAAACCATAAACCACGTGGTACTGTTCGGAGTCGGACCCCCTCCTCTACTAATAAGACACTTCAGCAATATATCGAAAACGGCAGGGGTATCAGGTTTAAGCTTTCGGGGCTACTACTATTACTACTTCTGCTCTTACAATTCAATTAAATAAATAGAGTGTAAGTGTATCCAGGTTGTCAAAGAGCATAGATAGAATCTTTTGGGAATGATATTAAGTTTTATTTTTTCAGGTCAACTTGAGGAGGTATAAAATTAAATTAAAAAATAATTTTTGTGTCAGTATTAAAAATTGTTGAAAAAGTTTCTCCCAACATACAAAAAGCAAGCCAAACTATGGATTCTTATAGAAAAAAAAACCGAAAAGATATTACATATTAATTTTTTTTTTCATGAAAATGACTATGTCAGTAAAAAAAAGAACAGAAACTAATTAAAATTTTTTTCCCACAAAACAAGATTTTCAAAGAAAAGTAAAGAGCTCCATTAAGCAAAAAATGGGCAGAAATGAAGTCAATTAATCATCCAAGCGTAAAACTACCACAAATCACTATCAATAAATAAATGAAACTCAAAACAAACAGAAATTAGAATAAATAGTCGAGTCCAAATCGGAACGAGGCAAAAATTAACATTAGTAGGGCTGATAACCCCCATGCCTTCTGAAGACCAGAACGTAATTTGCGCTTTACTGAAAACAAAAAAAGGTATAAATGTTTTCACTTTGTTTACTTAAATAGATACAAAAAAATTAAGACTAAGGAATAAATATCAGTATAGGTATAATAAACTGACAATCCACAGTAATTTGTTTGTTTTTTTTTTCAGTAAAGCCTAAATTATGTTCTGGTGTTGAGAAGGTTGTCAGCCCTAGTAATGGTAATTTTTGCTTGTTTTGAGTTTGATTCGACTATTTATTCTAATTTCTGTTCGTTT
The DNA here is from genome assembly GCF_049724085.1 of Artemia sp. Qi Xiang Cuo. Classification (NCBI taxonomy): domain Eukaryota; kingdom Metazoa; phylum Arthropoda; class Branchiopoda; order Anostraca; family Artemiidae; genus Artemia; species Artemia sp. Qi Xiang Cuo. The sequence continues at coordinate 37,051,303 of NC_142799.1, forward strand.
TGAGTTTCATTTATTTGTTGATAGTGATTTGTGGTAGTTTTACGATTGGAAGATTATTTGACTTTATTTCTGCCCATTTTTGGCTTAATGGTTGGCTTACTTTTCTTTGAAAAACTTATTTTGTGAAAAAAGTTTTTAAATTAATACAAATATAAGGCAGCGTCATTCAGCCAGGGGGGATGGAGCCCCCCCCCCACCCCCCTTATGGGTGCCCATGCTGGGGGAATTTGCCAGAACTCCTATAAGAAATTATTTTATTTTTCTTACTTTATATTTGCCGACTCAATTTTACATGTGGAGATCTTAAGATTCTTCCACGGGAGAAATTCTCCATTAGGGTCTTTTCCAAGGGATAGATTCTCCAAAGGGGATTTAATCAGGAGCAAATTTCTAGTAGGGGGAGGGGTATTTGCAGGACATATTTTCCACGGAGGAGGGGATTTCTGGTATGATTTTATAAATAATTAAAAATTAAAGTGTTTTTCAAGTGAAAGTGCGCTAAGAAGGAATTTTCATCCGGAATCGTGCAGTGAAAGAAATTTTCCGGGGGTAAAGCTCAGCTAGAACGGAATTGTCTGGGGGAATTTTCCTGGTGGGGAGGGGGGATATTTTACGTGGAAATTAATTTCCATGGAGGGATTTTCCGTGGGGGGGGGGGGGAATTTTCCATGGAAGGGGGGGGGGGAATTTTCCATGGAGGGGGGGGGGGCAAATTTCCTGGTATTATCTAAAACAATCAGAAATTAAATAAAAACACGCGTTTTCTATTGAAAGTAAGAACCAACGTCAAACCTTAAAACGAACAGAAATTACTACATATATGAGGGGATTACATCCTCCTCAAAACCTCGCTTTTTACGCTAAAGTTTGACTTTGGTCGCAATTTTTTAAGAACCACTCCTGAAACCCGAGGGCGGTCTAATTAGAATAATAAGTTGTTTTTTTTAAGTTTAAAAAAAACTTTAGCGTAAACATTACGGTATTGAGTAGGCGACAACTCTCTCATATTAATAATAATTTCTGTTCGCTTCAAGTTTTGATGTTGCTCCTTACTTTCTGTTGAAAATGCATGTTTTTTACATTTAATATTCTAAGAACTAGAGCTTACGTTGCCTTAACAAAAATAAAATTTCTGCTGAAACAATTGTATTTCGTGGTTTTGATTATGCGGTTTTCCTACATTTTGTCAAAGTAAAATGCGCTAAGTAGTGTAACTTGTCTAAGTAAGCACTTTGTGTACTGACTGAAGTTTATATTATCTATTAAAAGCCTAAGCAAAATTTCAACGTCTCTCACAAATTTCTGGGAAAAAAACACTGTAAATCCTGATTTCGAAACACAGAAGTTCCGAGTTTTTTTTATTAGATTTTGATGTTTATTATATTTTAGAGGTTTAATGCCATAAAAAGTAAGTAAGAAGGTATGCACTTTTTCGTATCCAAAAATCAACTCTGCACTAAGTTGTAATGTTGGGCGATATTTTGATTAATAGATATATCGATATTTTTAATTTCTATATTCGATATATCGATATCGATATTTTGGATCAGTTTTTTACTATCTCATTGATTTGCCGAAGTTCAGTAACGCAATTTGTAAGTTATAGCTTTTTTTTCAAAATTCAAATAATATAAAACCAAACAATAAAAATAAACTTCGACTACATAAATGTATATAATAAAAACCTAGATTTGGAATTATTCGGGCTCAGAAAAAGAAAAAAACAAACTACTGGCTATTCAAAAACAGCAGCATGTCAATGTTTTCCCTGAGATGTTGGTTCCGCCGTTGATAATTATCTGACCAGCCTTGGAAAACACTTTCAGAAAGGGACACTGGTAGCGGGCACAGACATGAATTTTATTGCAACTTCGTACAGGTGTTTTTGGGACCACATAGCACGAGACTTTCAAAACTTGAGTGGAAAAGTTTCTCTAGAAACTGTTGGCTCCCTATTGAAAGATTGCAGAGCCATGATATATTCGGTTGATGTCGAAGCATGTCCTGCATTGACTATAAGGACTTCATTATTTGAACCCCACAAATCGGCTTGATTCTGATATGGCTGCATCGCAGAGACTGCCATGGTTCTTGTGTCTTCTGATCGAGATTCAGCAGCCAGCAAGGCCAAATCTATCTCGTTTGTAATTATGCTCTCAACTTGTCGAGGTCGTCAGGTGAAATATACATTTACTTGAAACGTGGGTCAAGATATGTGGCAATTGCGACGAGTGTGACTTGACGAAGGCTTACAAACCTACACTGCATTTTATTCAGCAAAGGCTTTCTAAGCTCATCAGCCAAATCTGAGAATCCACAAAAATCTACTTGAACAATTGGCGTCTCAAAATCTTAGACAAAGGCAGGACTTTCGAGGTGGGGGATAGCTTTTAGAAGAGAGCTCAATAGCCGCCTCTTCAAAGTGTGTAAGCACCGCAATCACGTTTGAAATAACACCCCACTCACTATCAGCGAGTATGAGGTCCACTTTACCGAGAAGCGCCAGCGAACTTGTTACCGACTCTTTCAAATCTTGTAGACTATGCAACATAGTGAGAAGCGAATTCAATCTAGTGGTCGCATCAGGTTTTAGTTTTTGGTACAAACATTGTCAATAGAGATTTGAACCTGGCGCAACTTTTCGGTAGCTACAACACTACGTCTGATAAAGCTGACAATATTTCTAGCCTTTTGGATGAGAGGCAACAATTCAACAGTATCATTAATAGCACCTCCCACATCAAATTTAGAGCATGTGCGAAGCCCGAAACATGTGTCCATCCTGCACCTACTTGGGATACAGCATCCTTTACGGCCCGAACTAAATTTGCTCCATTATCAGCTACTACCGCAACAACCTTTTCCTTGATCCCCCACTCAGTGGCAATTTTCATAAGGTGAGCATTATCATTATCAGTTACTACAGCAACAACCTTTTCCTTCATCCCCATTCAGTGGCAATTTTCATATATATATATATATATATATATATATATATATATATATATATATATATATATATATATATATATATATATATATATATATATATATATATATATATATATATATATATATATATATATATATATATATATATATATATATATATATATATGTGTGTATATATATATATATATATATATATATATATATATATATATATATATATATATATATATTTATATATATATATATATATATATATATATATATATATATATATATATATATATATATATATATATATATATATATATATATATATATATATATTTTTATATATATATATATATATCTATATATATATATATATATATGTATATATATATATATATATATATATATATATATATATATATATATATATATATATATATATATATATATATATATATATATATATATATATATATATATATATATATATATATATATATATATATATATATATATATATATATATATATATATATATATATAGTTACAGTTAAGCTAGACTATCTTATCTTAATTTATCTGTGACAGATAGCTTCTTTTCCTAGACAGAATTTTTCAGATTGTGGAAATTCACCCTGTCTGATCGGCTAGTTTATCTTTGATCACATTGAAAATCCGAACTTTGCATTATAACATCATTCGTTGTGATCTTTTCATTCTCATTTGGTATTAATTCACATGTATCTGACTCGGGAGCCGGAAATGAAATCTTGCGAAAAAGATGCTAGGGTAAGATGTAAGATAAGGATAAATAAAATCAATTATAGATGAAAGAATTCAAACCTGCAAAGAATCTCGAAGATGTATGCTGAAAATTTGCAGAATTTTCATGTGATGGATTTTCCGCGGGGAATATAGGGGGTTAGAGACCCCTGAGAAATATCGGTTTCGATAATACCTTTTGGTATTCAATATTGATATTTGGTTCGATATATTGATGCATCAATATCGATATTAAATATTGCCCAACACTACGAAGTTGTCATCGCGCATCGGATTCCTTGACATCCTAGAGGTGGCCTTTTTTCTTGACAACACAGGATTTCTTTTTCCCAGCGCAGATAAGCAAATCTTGCTCTTTTAAGAACTAGAGCTTATATTGATTTTTCGTTAATATAATCCCTTCTAAACATAATTCCCCACATTTTGTCTAAGTAAAACACAAAAGCTTAGCTTCGTAGAAAACAAATAACTTTCAATACTGATAGAGCTTCAGATAATCTCTTCGGCAATCTAAGCAAAATATTCGTAAAATTTTGGGAAATAATACCAGAAATCAGTTCTCACTAAAAGTCCGGCCTCCGACACTCGGTCGGTGCTCTGTTTAATCTAAAATCAGGACCAAAACTTGCTTGCTAATTCAGGTGCTTTAGGGAAATGAAAAAAAAAAAAAAATGAATATATTTCGTCTCTCTTTATGTAATTTGCTGTTAGATTATTGTGAATTTATGCCCGAAGGAATCTAAAAGCCCGCAGCTTTTATATTGTAATGCATAATGGTTTTCAATAGGAAACTTTGTTATTTTGAGGAAGCTTAGTTATTTCTGAATGAACAGCTACAAACTGCAAAAGATGGAGACTTATATGTGAGAACTCTATATTACTCACTATTGGTATTATAGCTGGCGAGACCAAAATGTTACCTGATAAATCAATCAAATATTTCTGTATGCTGTTAAATGACTTTGCGGTTATTAAAAAAACATCTATTTTTATGCCTATGTTTTTAAGATAATTTTAATTGCATACTGAAAGTTAGTGATATCAGAGCTGGTGTCAGACTAAGAAAAGCTTTAGAGATTAGGTTGTTGTTGTCAGGCTACGTACTAACTTTTGACTCCTAAATAGGTTTTCTTGTTTCTAATGCTCGGCTTTCGTGTCTTCAGTAAAGCGCTAGTTTTCCATAATCCTTCAAACATAGGAAACTTTCATTGTTTGTTTATTTGTCCTAGTTTTATTGATACATGTTAGATAGACTGTGAAGCAATAATTTTTGTTCATTTTAAGTTTCAACTTCGTTCTTTACTTCCCTCAGAAAAACTTAGTTTTTTTTAAAAATTAATAACGTTCAAAATAAAGACCTTTCTGAATAACATATACTATACCTAAACAATGAACGAACTGGCCTGAGGACTGTGGAGAGTTTTCAATCCCCAAAGACATAATTACTGGGTCTTTCAACAATTCTGAACAAAATTGTTCCCTTAAAATTTTGATCGGATATGTTTTGGGGAATCATAGGCTGGGGGGGCTAATAGTTGCCCTCTCTTTTACTTTTGACTCTTAAAAGGGCACTAGAACTTCCAACTTTCAATCAAGTAAACCCTCTCCAGTACTAAGTTTGTACGACCACCCGAGATAGTATCAAATCTCTGCTTTTAAGCACACGCATATCCCATTATTACAAGCACACATATCCCACCATTCCGAGCGGGCTCACAACCCATCATTACGAGCGGGCCCATATCCCTTCATTCCGAGCGGGCCCATATTCCAATATGCTATTGGAGTTGCTAGTCCCTTGCATCCAGCTAAAAACTTCTAAGGGGAGTCTTAACATTTTTCTGGAAAAAATCTATGCCTATTTTCTCGGTGAAACTCTTCAATGGTTACAAGCACACACATAGTGTTATCGCAACTTCCAGTTGATAAAGAAAACTCTTAGAAGTACAGGCCAGATATTTGTTCTGAAACAATAAGGAAATTTTTGAAAATATTATAATCTGAGTTTTGTTTGCCAAGTATGTTGTTCAATAAGCAAAGTTAGCTTGAAGTGGCATAATGTCTAATAAACGAAGCTTTGATATGGATTCTAATTTACAATTAGAAGATATCTTTTTGTACTCTAATGAAATCGAACCGTTATTGATTATTGATTAATGATTATGACTACAAGCGGTCAGGTACCATTTTTTGTAATGTAATGGTCTTGAGCACATTGGTTTTCCATTACCTGACCTTGCGCATGAGTTCGGGTCCCCACATTCACATCCAGTACCCCATGTGCCCCTCCAGGGCCCCGAGTCTCCCTCAAGGCCCCATGTCCCCCTCCAAGGCCCCCCACTTTTTAAAATACGATTTTTTTTACTTTTTTTTTACATGTATTAAAATGACATACCCCATAATTAAAATAACAGAAATTCACTTGCGATATTTTTGAAATACAAAATTAAGATTATTTAGATATATTAGTCATGATTTTTCCTATTAGAAAAAATAATGTTTGTACTGACATTTTTCCTTTTTTGAACTCAGAATTTTTGATGACTTAAAATTTTTTAAACTTTTTTTTTTCATGTTATTAAATGACATAAAATATACTTAAAACCAAAAACTGCATTTGAAATATTTTAGAAATATGAAATTAAGATAATATAGATATGTTAGTCATGATTTTTCCTATTAGAAAAATACAGTTCGTAGTGAAATTTTTTTTTACTTAGAATATGTATGCTAGAGTCTGAAATAGGTGAATTAGGTTTTTACCAAGGTCTGAGAGAGTTCACTTGTGATACTTTCGAAATACGAAATGAAGATGTCATACACACGTTAGTCATGATCTTTCCTATTAGAAGAATAATGTTTGTAATGAAATTTTTTTTTACTTTGAATTTTTATAGTAGAGTCTGAAATAGATGAATTAGGTTTTTACTAAATTCTGAGAGAGATGAATCAAATTATTTTGAAGTTAGAGGGATATAAAGTTGGAATTTATCAAGATTTATATAAACACAGACACTAATATAAGATCACAAGAGGTATAGTAGAGTCTGAAATAAGTGAATTAGTTTTTACAATAGTCTAAGGGCGATGAATTGAATTCCTTTTAGAGTTAGAGACATATGAAGTGGGAATTTATCGAGATTCACTCAAACACAAACACTACTATCAGCTCTAGTGGTATACTAGACTTTATTATAGATGAATTAGGTTTTTACCAAAGTCTGAGAGAGAAGAATCGGTTTTGTTAGAGTTAGAAACATATGAAGAAGGAATTTATAAAGATTCAATAAAACAAAGACAGTACTATCAGCTCACATGTGGTATACTAGAGTCTGAAATAAATTAATTAGGTTTTTTTTACCAAAGTCTGCAAGTGATGAATCAGATTCTTTTTAGAGTTAAAAACGTATGAAATATGAATTTATCAAGGTTCAGTCAAACACAGACACTACTATCAGCTCACACGTGGTACACTTGAGTCGGAAATAAATCAACTAGTTTTTTATTTACCTAAGTTTGACAGACATGAATAAAATTCTATTTAGAGTTAAAACATATGAAGCATGAATTTATCAAGATTCAGTCTTGATAACACTACTATCAGCTCAAACACTACTATAAAGAACATAAACACTACTATCAGCTCACAAGTGGTATACTAAAGTCTGAAGTAAATGAATTAGGTTTTTACCAAAGTCTGACAGAGATGAATCAGGTTCTATTTAGAGTTATAAACATATGAAGTATGAATTTATCAAGATTCAGTCAGACACAGACAGTAGTATCAGCTCACAAGTGATATACTAGAGTCTGTAATAGATCAATTAGGTTTTAACCAAAGTCTGAGAGAGATGAATCGGATTCTGTTTAGAGTTAGAGACAATTCACTTCAAGACTTATGAAGTCGGAATTTATCAAGATTCAGTCAGACACAGACACTACTACCAGCTCACAAGTAGTATACTACAGTCTAAAATATATGAATTAGGTTTTTACCAAAGTCTGACACAGATGAATTGAATTCTTTTTAGAGTTGGAGACGCATGAAGTGGGGGTTTATCAAGCTTCAGTCAACCACAGACACTAATATCAGCTCACAAGTGATGTACTAGTGTCTTAAATAGAGGAAATCGATTTTTACCAAAGGCTGAGAGAGATGATTCGGATTTTTTTTAGAATTAGAGACATATGAAGTTAGAGTTTATCAAATTTCATTTTAACACATACATTACTATCAGCTATCAGGTCAATTAGGTTTTTACCATAGTTTGAGAGAGATGAATCGGATTCTATTTAGAGTTACAGACATATGAAGTGGAAAATTTGTCAAGATTCAGTCAAACACACACTACTATCACCTAAGAAGTGGTAACTAAAGTCTGATATAGGTGAATTAGGTCTGAAGTAAATGAATTAGGTTTTTACCAAAGTCTGACAGAGATGAATCAGGTTCTATTTAGAGTTATAAACATATGAAGTATGAATTTATCAAGATTCAGTCAGACACAGACACTAGTATCAGCTCACAAGTGATATACTAGAGTCTGAAATAGATGAATTAGGTTTTAACCAAAGTCTGAGAGAGATGAATCGGATTCTCTTTAGAGTTAGAGACAATTCACTTCAAGACTTATGAAGTCGGAATTTATCAAGATTCAGTCAGAAAAGACACTACTACCAGCTCACAAGTGGTATACTAAAGTCTAAAATATATGAATTAGGTTTTTAACAAAGTCTAACAGAGATGAATTGAATTCTTTTTAGAGTTGAAGACGTATGAAGTGGAGGTTTATCAAGATTCAGTCAACCACAAACACTAATATCAGCTCACAAGTGATGTACTAGTGTCTTAAATAGATGAATTAGATTTTTACCAAAGGCTGAAAGAGATGATTTGGATTCTTTTTAGAATTAGAGACATATGAAGTGGGAGTTTATCAAATTTCATTTTAACACAGACACTACTATCAGCTCATAAGTGGTATACTAGATCCTGAAATAGGTTAATTAGGTTTTTACTATAGTTTGAGAGAGATGAATCAGATTCTATTTAGAGTTACAGACATATGACGTGGGAAATTTGTCAAAATTCAGTCAAACACACGCTACTCTCACCTCAGAAGTGGTAATTAAAGTCTGAAATAGGTGAATTAGGTTTGTACCGTAGTCTGAGAAAGATGAATCCGATTATTTTTAGAGTAAGAGACATATGAAATGGGAATTTATCCATATTCAGTCAAACACAGACACTACTATCAGCTCACAAGTGGTACACCAGAGCATGAGGTGCATGAATTAGGTTTTATTTACCAATGTCTGAGATTGTTGAATCGGACTTTTATTTAGAGTTAGAGTAATATTAAGCAGGAATTTATAAAGATTTATTCAGAAAAAAACAGTACTATAAGCTTAGAAGTGATATATTTGATTCATATGAATACATATGAAGAGGGAATTTATCAAGATTCAGTCAAACAAAGACACGGCAATCAGCTCATAAGTGGTATACTAGGGTCTGAACTAGGTGAATTAGGTTTTTACGATAGTCTGAGAGAGATGAATTGAATTCCTTTTAGAGTTAGAGATATGTGTAGTAGAAATTTATACAGATCCAGTCAAACACTGAAACTACTGTCAGCTGATAAGTGGTATACTAGAGTCTAAAATAGGTGAATTAGGGTTCTACCATAGTCTGAGAGAGATGAATTGAATTCTTTTGACAGTTTGAAACACTTTAATTAGGAATTTGTCAACATTCATTCAAACACAGACACTACTATCAATCGGATTCCTTTTAGAGTTAAAGACACATGAAGTGAAAATTTATCAAGATTCAGTCAAACACAGACACTACTAACAGTTCACAAGTTGTATACTAGAGTCTAAAATGGGCAAATTAGGTTTTTACCACAGTATGAGAGGGATGAATTGGACTCGTTTTAGAGTTAGAGACATATGAAGAGGGAATTTATCAAGATTCAGTCATACAAAGACACCACAATCAGCTCATAAGGGATATACTTGGGTCTGAAATCGGTGAATTAGGTTTTTAAATAGTCTGAGAGAGATGAATCGAATTCTTAATAGAGTTAGATACATGTTTAGTAGGAATTTATAAGGATTCAGTCGACACTGAAACTACTATCAGCTGATAAGTGGTATACTACAGTCTGAAATAGGTGAATTAGGTTTTTGACATACCCTGAGAGGGATGAATTAAATTCCTTTGACAGTTTGAGACACTTGAATTAGGAATTTTTCAAGGTTCAGTCAGACACAGACAGTATTATCAATCGGATTCCTTTTTGAGTTAGAGACATATGAAGTGGGAATTTGTCAAGATTCAGTCAAACACGCACAATACTATTAGCTCACAAGTTGTATACTAGAGTCTAAAATGGGTGAATTAGGTTTTAACCACAGTCTGAGAGGGATGAATAGGATTCTTCTTAGAGTTAGAGACATGTAAAGTGGGAATTTATGGAGATTCAGTTCAGACACAGGCACTCCTATCAGCTCACAAGTAGTATACTTAAGTCTTAAAAAGGCGAATTAGTTTTTACCTAGGTCTGACACAGATGATTCTTTTAAGAGTTGGAGATTTATGTAGTGGGGGTTTATCAAGCTTCATTCAACCACAGACACTAATATCATCTTACAAGTGATATACTAGTGTCTTAAATGGAAAAATTAGGTTTTTACCAAAGTCTGAGAGCGATGAATCGGATTCTTTTCAGAGTTAGAGACATATGAATTGGGAACAACACAGACACTACTATCAGCTCATAAGTGGTATACTAGAGTCTGAAATAGATCAATTAGGTTTTTACCAAAGTTTGAGATTTATGAATATTATTCTTTTTAGAGTTAGACATATATGAAGTGGGGGATTTATCATGATTCAGTTAGACACATAAACCAGTAATAGCTCACAAGCGGTATACTAGAGTCTGAAATAGGTCAATTAGGTTTTTACCATATTTTGAGAGATATGAATCGGATTCTATTTAGAGTTGAAGACATTGGAAGTGAGAAGTTTATCAAGATTTAGTCAAAGACAAACTGCTATCAGCTCACAAGTGGTATACCAAAGTCTGAAATTTGTGAATTAGGTTTTTACCGTAGTCTGAGAAAGATGAATCAGATTCTTTTTAGAGTAAGACACATATGAAATGAAAATTTATCAAAATTCAGTCAAACACAGAAACTACTATCAGTTCACAAATGGTATACTAGAGTATGAAGTGGGTAAATTAGGTTTTATTTACCAACGACTGAGATTGATGAATCGGACTGTTTTAGAACTAGAGCAATATCAATCGGGAAATTATCAAGATTCAGTCAGAAACAGACAGTATTATCAGCTTACAAGTGACATATCTGAGTCTGCTATAACTGAATTAGGTTTTTACCAAAGCAAGAGAGAGAAGAATTATATTCTTTTTAGAGTTAGAGATATATGAAGTAGGAATTTATCAAGATTCAGTCAGATACAGACACTACTACCAGCTCACAGGGTGTATATTAGATTCCGAAATACGTGCATTAGGTTTTTACTGAAGTCTGAGAGAGATAAATCGAATTATTTTTAGAGTTAGAGACATATGCAGAGGGAATTTATCAAGATTCAGTCAAACAAAGACACGACTATCAGCTCATAACTTGGATACTAGAGTGTGAAATAGGTGAATTAGGTTTTTACCATAGTATGAGAGAGATGAATAGATTTCTTTTTAGAGTTAGATAAATGTGTAGTAGGACTTTTTCAAGATTTAGTAAATTACTGAAACTACTATCAGCTGATAAGTGGTATAGTAGAGTCTGAAATAGGTGAATTAGGCTTTTACATTAGTCTGAGGTGAGAGAGATGAATCGAATTCCTTTGAGAGTTTGAAACCCTTGAATTGGGAATTTGTCAAGATTCAGTCACACAGACACTCCTATCAATTGGATTCCTTTTAGAGTTAGAGTCATATAAAGTGGAAATTTATCAAGACTAAGTCAAACACAGACACAAGTAACAGCTCAAAATTGGAAAATAGAACATAAAATGGGTGAATTAGGTTTTTACCATAGTCGGAGAAAGATGAATCATATTCTTTTTAAAGTTAGAGACAAGTGAAGTGGGAATTTGTCAAGATTCATTCAGACACAGGCACTCCTATCAGATCATAAGTAGTCTACTTGAGTCTGAAAAAGGTGAATTAGGTTTTTTTTTTATCAAAGCCTGAGAGAGATGAATCGGATTTTTTTTAGATTCAGAAACATATAAAGTGGGAATTTTTCAAGATTCAGTCAGACAAAGACACTACTATCAAATCACAAGTGATATACTAGAGTCTAAAGCAGACGACTTAGGTTTTTGCCGTAGACTGAGAGATATGAATGCAATTCTTCTTAGAGTTAGAGACATGTGTAGTAGGAATTTATCAAGATTCAGTCAAACACAGACGCCACTATTAGCCCAAAAGTTGTACACTGGAGTCTTAAATGAGTGAATTAGGTTTGTACCATAGTCTGAGAGAGATGAATCGGATTCTTTTTAGAGTTAGATACATGTGAAGTGGGAATTTATAAAAATTCAGTCAGACATAGACAGTACTCTCAGCTTACAACTGCTATGCTGTAGTCTAAAATAGGTGGATTAGCTTTTTTTTACCAAAATCTGAGAGAGATGAATCGGATTCTCTTTTAGACCTAGAGCAGTATGAAGTGGGAATTTATCAAGATTCAGTCAGAAACAGACACTACTATCAGCTAAAAAGCGGTATACTAGAGTTGGAAATAGGTGAATTAGGTTTTTACCGAAGTCTGAGAGATACGAATTGGCTTCCTTTTAGAGTTATAGACATAAGATCTTGGAATTTATAGAAATTCAGTCAATCACAGACGCTACAATCAGTTCACAAGTGGTATACTAGAGTTAAAATAGATGAATTGCCCGAGAGATGAATGGGATTCCTTTCAGAGTTAGAGATATTTGAAGTGAGAATTCAACAAGATTCAGTCAAAGACAGACACTACTATCAGCTCACAAGTGATATACTAGTGTCTTAAATGAATAAATTAGGTTAACCTGGTAAAATACTAATTCACTTATTTCAGACTCTAGTCTACCACTATTGAACTGATAGTTATGTCTGTTTGACTGAATCTGGATAAATTCCTACTTCATATGTCTATAACTCTAAGAAAAATCCAATTCATCTCTCTCAGAGATGGATTTCTCTTAGTTTCTCATCTCTCTCAGTTTACCACTTGCGAGCTGAAAGTATTGTCTGTGTTTGACTTAATCATTATAAATTCCCACTTCATATATCCCTAACTCTAAAAAGATTCCAATTTATCCCTCTCATACTGTGGTAAAAACCAAATTCATCTATTTCTGACTCTATCAGTGGCGGATCCAGAGTGGGGAGAGTGATGCACCCCCCCTAACATAGTCTAAAGTAGTGTCATTTATTTAATTAAAGCAAATTTGGGTTAATTAAATTTACTCCTAACGCAAGTATAGCGGATAAACCTATTTTGCCCCCCCCCCCCCATAAAAAAAATCCAGGATCCGCCACTGGACTCTATACAGGTTCTTGATAAATTTCTCACTTCATATGTTTCTAACTCTACAAAGAATCCAATTCGTCTCTCTCAAACTTTGGTAAAAACCTAATTCTTCTATTTCAGACTCTAGTATATCAATAGTGAGCTGATATTAGTGTCTGTGTTTACCTTAATCCTTATAAATTCCCTCTTCATATGTCCCTAACTCTAAAAAGAATCCGTTTTATCCCTCTCAGACTGTGGTGAAAACCAAATTCATCTATTTCTGACTCTATAATGGTTCTTGATAAATTCCCCACTTCGTATGTCTCTAACCCTAAAAAGAATCCGATTCATCTCTCTCAGACTTTAGTAAAAACCTAATTCTTCTATCTCAGACTCTAGTATGTAACTTGTAAGCTTATATTAGTGTTTGTGTCTGCCTGAATCCTTATATACTCCCTCTTCATATGTCCCTAACTTTAAATAGAGTCCGATTTATCCCTCTCAGACTGTGGTAAAAAACCAAATTTATCTATTTCTTATTCTATACTGGTTCTTGATAAATTTCCCATTTCATATGTCTCTAACTCTAAAAAGAATCCGGCTCATCTCTCTCAGAATTTGGTAAGAACCTAATTCTTCTATTTCAGATTAACGTATATCACCTGTGTGCTGATTTTAGTGTCTCTACTCGAGGGAGACTTGAAAAATTTATATTTCAGATGTTTCTAACTCTAAAAGGAATCCGATTCATCTCTCTGAGACTTTGTTAGATCTCTAGTTCATCTATTTCAGACTCTAGTATACCACTTGTGAGCTGGTAGTAGTGTCTGTGTCCGACTGAATCTTGATAAATTTCCGCTTAATATGATTCTAACTCTAAAACGTAGCCAATTCATCTCTCTCTGACTTTTATGAAAACCTAATTCATCTATTTCAGAATCTAGTATACCACTAGTGATCTGATAGTAGTGTCTTTGTTTGACTGAATCTTGATATATTTCTACTTTATATGCTTCTAACTCACTAACTTCTAACTCTAAAGAAATTTGAATCATCACCCTCGGACTTTGTTAAAGTCCTAATTCCCTTATTTAAAACTCTAGCATACTACTTGTGAGCTGATAGTAATGTCTGTGTTTGACTGGATCTTGATAAATTCCAACTTCATATGTCTCTAAGTCTAAAAATAATCCGATTCATTTCTCTTAGACTTTGGTAAAAACTTAATTCTTCTATTTCAAAATCTAGTATATCAATTGTATGCAGATATTAGTGTCTGTGTTTGACTGAATCTTATTAAATTCCCTTATTGATCATTCCCTTATTAAAAATTCCCTTATAATAAGGGAATTTATATATTAAATTCCCTTATTACTAGGGTATATAGGAGTTCCGTTATTGATGTCACTAGAGTAAAGATCACCAACTAGAAGTTTCAAGGGGTAATTTAAAGCTGAAATGTTGGAAGGGTAACTACCTGCCGGGAAGTTATGATGTTGGTAGACTCCAGGATAAGAATTTGAGAGAAATTTTCCAGGAACAGTTGAATACTAAGCTTGCGAGTTTAAAATTTGATAATGTGGAAGATGGTTGGAATAATTTATGAAAAATAATTTGTGAAGTTGCTGAAGGTGTATTAGGGAAGAAAGCTAGAACTGTAGCTAAGAATATTTGTGAAAAAGCTTTATGTTTGATAGAAAGGAGAAAGGAATTGTACAAGAATTACCTTAGTGATAGATCATATGAAAATAAAAGGAATTAGAAGAAAGTGGAGAAAGCATTAAAATACGAACTAAGGAGGTGTGAAATAGAGGCCATGGATAAAATTGCCGAGGATCTGGAAGATGCAGCTAGACGATATAGTATTAAAATATTGTACTGGCATGTTAACAAATGGAGAGGGAGTAGTCAATGCGGAATTGGCCCAGCTAAAGATAGGATTGGGGCCGAAATTAGCAATAAGGAAAAAACTAAAGAGAGATGGGCCGAACATTTTGAGAGTTTACTTAACCGAGATAGAGTTGAAGGAAGAGATATAGAGGAAAATGAAAAAGTTTGTGATACCTTGGATGTGAAGGAAGAATTATTTTGTGAGGAGGAATTAGTGACAGTACTAAAAAGACTAAAAATAATAATAATGCTCCAGGTGCTGATAGGATGGTAAATGAGTTTCTTAAATATGTTGGCTCTGAGGTTAGAAATAAGTTACTGAAGATTATGAATATGATTTTTGAAAAAGGGGAAGTACCTAACGATTTTAGAAAACTTTAATTAAGCCACTTTATAAGAAAGGTGATAAAAGTGAGTGGGGTAATTATCGAGGAATTAGTCTGGTCTCTGTATGTAGTAAATTAATTAGTAATATGATACTTTTTAGACTCAGAGATGCCATAGACAAAGTTTTAAGAGAAGAACAGTGCGGGTTTAGAAAAGGTAGAGGATGTGTCAACCTAATTTTCACTCTTAGGTTAATAATTGAGAAGTGCCTGAGTTTTCAAACACCTTTGGTCTTCAGTTTTATAGATTATGAGTATGCGTTCGATTCTGTTGATAAAAGGGCTTTAGTAAAGGTTTTATCCTTTTATGGTATACCAGACAAATAAATTAAAGTGTTTAGAGCTATGTAAGAGAATAATATTGTTGCAGTTAGGGTAGGAAATAAGGTTAGCAGCTGGTTTTGTGTTGAATCAAGAATTAAGCAGGGTTGTGTTCTATCCCCCCTTATATGGATTATTTTAATGGACTTTGTCTTAAGGAGCACAGGAAAGGCAATGGGAGACCACGAAATCAAATGGGGAGGAAAATGTATCCTGGACTTAGTTTATGCTGATGATTTAAGCATCCTAGATGAAAGTGTGAGCAAAATGAATGAAGTTTTAGAGGTTTTGCGAGTTCAGGGTGCTAGAATAGGTTTAAAAATTAATGTTAAGAAGACTAAGTCACTAAGGTTGGGAATAAGTAAAGATGAAAAGGTGAAGTTGGGTAATGAAAAGATTGATCAGGTGGACAGATTCACTTACCTTGGTAGTTTTATTCGTAAAGATGGTTGGAGCAGTGCAGATGTCAAAAGTAGAATAGCGAAGGCTCAGGGTGTTTTTTCACAGTTAAAAAAAGTTTGGAAAAATAGGAAGATATGTCTGGAAACCAAGAATAGAACATGAGAATCTACAGTGATGACAGTGGTCAAATATGGCTCTAAAGCATGGGCGCTCCGGAAAGCGGATGAAGATTTGCTAGTTGTTTTCCAGAGAAATTGCTTAAGGATTGTTCTGGGTACACGGCTGACTGACCGTATTCAAACAATAGGCTATACGAAATATGTGGTTCAATACCGCTCTCTAGGGCTATTATGAAAGGAAGGTTGAGGTGGCTAGGGCACGTTTGGCGGATGAAGGATGACAGATTGCCGAAGATTTTTCTTTTCGGCCAACCGCCTAGAACTAAACGGAAAGCAGGTCGTCCTCGTCTGGAGTGGGAGAACGTCATACAGAAAGATTTAAAGAAAATGGGAACTTCATGGGCGGGCGTAAAAAGGGAGGTTTTGAATAGACTGGGATGGAGGAGGAGCGTGCATAGCTGTGGTGGCCTCAGGCGGCTTGGTGGTGCGGTTAGTTGTTAGTAGTAGTAGTATCTGACTGAATGTTGACAAATTCCCAATTCATATGTCTCTAACTCGAAAAAGGATGTGATTTATCTCTCTCAGACTATGGTAAAAACATAATTCATGTATTCCAAAAACTGATAGACCACTTGCGAGGTGATAGTAGTGTATGCGTTTGACTAAATCTTGATAAATTCCTACTTCATATGTCTAACTCCGAAAAGAATTCGATTCATATCTCAGAATAATGTAAAAACCTAATTGATCAATTTTAGGTATTACTTGTGAGCTGATAGTAGTGTCTGTGTTTGACTGAATTTTTATAAATTCCCACTTCATATGTTTCTAAATCTAAACTGAATTCTATTCATCCCATTCAGAATTTGTTAAAAACCTAATTCATTCATTTCAGACTCTAGTATACTCTTTGTGAGCTGGTTCTAGTGTCTGTGTTTGACTGAATCTTCGTAAATTCCTACTTCATATGTCTCTAACTCTAAAAAAAAAATTGATTCATCTCTCTCAGACTATGGTAAAAACCTCATTTATCTATTTGAGACTCTCGTATATCACTTGTGAGCTGATAGTAGTGTCTGTGTGTGACTGAATCTTGATAAATTCCCACTTCATAGGTCCCTATTTTAAAAAGAATTCGATTCGTCTTTCTCAGACTTTTGGAAAAAAACCTAATTCACCTTTTTCAGATTCTAGTATACCGCTTGTGAACTGCCAAGAGTTTTTGTTTCTGACTGAATATTGATAAATTACGGTTTGATTGTGAGCTGATATTAATGTCTGTGTCTGACTGAATCTTGATAAATTCCCACTTCAGATGTCCCTAACTTTTAAAAACTCAGATTCATCTCACTCAAACTTTGGTAAAAAACCTAATTCACCTATTTCAGACTCTGTTATACCTCTTGTCTCTAGCTTTAAAAGGAATCTGATTAATCTCTCTCAGACTAAGGTAAAAACCTAATTCACCTAATTCAGACTCTAGTATACCACTTTTGAGATGATAGTAGTGTTTGCTTGACTGAATCTTCATCAATTCCCCACTTCGTACGTCTCTAACTATAAAAAAATCCGATTCATGTCTCTCAGACTTTGCTAAAAACCTAATTTACATATTTCAGACTCTAGTACACCACTTGGATCTGGTAGTGGTGTTTGTGTCTGATCGAGTCTTGACAAATTCCCTACTTAATATGTCTCTAACTCTAAAAGGAATCCGATGCAACTCTCTCAAACTTTGGTAAAAACCTAATTCATCGATTTCAGGCTCTAGTACACCACTTTTGAGTTGAAATGTGTGTCTGTGTTTGACTAAATCTTGGTAAATTCCTTCTTCGTATGTCCCAGATCTAAAAAGAATCCAATTCCCCTCTCTTAGACTTTGGTAAGAACCTAATTCATTTATTTGTGACTCTAGTATATCTCTTTTGAGCTGATAGTAGTGTCTTTGTTCGACTGAAGTTCGATAAATTTATACTTCAAATGTTTCTAACTCTAAAAACAAACTGATTCATCTCTGTCATACTCTGGTATAAAACCTAGTTCATTTCTTTCAGACTCTAGTATATTACTTGTGTGCTGATTTTAGTGTCTGTATTTGCGTGACACTTGATAAGTGACACTTCATACTTCATATATTGCTAACTCTAAAAGGAATCCAATTCATTTCTCTCGGAATATGGTAAAAATCTAATTCATATATCTCAGACTCTAGAATATCACTTGTGAGCTGATAGTAGTAATTGTTTACTGAATCTTGATAAATCCACTAATCATATGTCTCTAATTCTGCAAAGAATTCGATTCATCTCTCTCAGACTTTTGGAAAAAAAACCTAGTTCACCTATTTCAGATTCTTGTATACCGCTTGTGAACTGACAAGAGTTTTTGTTTCTAACTGAATCTTGATAAATTACGGTTTCATTGTGAGCTAATAGTAGTGTCTGTGTCTGACTGAATCTTGAAAAATTCCCACTTCAGATGTCCCTAACTTTAAAAAAAAACAGATTCATCTCACTCAGACTTTGGTAAAAAAAAATCTAATTCACCTATTTCAGACTCTGTTATATCACTTGTGAGCTGATAGTAGAGTCGCACTGAATTTTGGTAAATTCCCACTTAATATGTCTCTAGCTTTAAAAGAAATCTGATTAATCTCTCTCAGACTATGGTAAAAACCTAATTAACCTAATTCAGACTCTAGTCTACCACTTTTGAGATGATAGTAGTGTTTGCTTGACTGACTCTTGATCAATTCCCCACTTCGTACGTCTCTAACTCTAAAAAAATTCGATTCATGTCTCTCAGACTTTGCTAAACCCCTAATTAACATATTTCAGACTCTAGTACACCACTTGGAGCTGGTAGTGGTGTCTGTGTCTGAACGAGTCTTGACAAATTCCCTACTTAATATGTCTCTAACTCTAAAAAGAATCCGATTCAACTCTCTCAAACTTTGGTAAAAACCTAATTCATCGATTTCAGGCTCTAGTACACCACTTTTGAGCTGAAACGTGTGTCTGTGTTTGACTAACTCTTGGTAAATTCCCTCTTCGTATGTCCCAGATCTAAAAAGAATCCAATTCCCCTCTCTTAGACTTTGGTAAGAACCTAATTCATTTATTTGAGACTCTAGTATATCTCTTTTGAGCTGATAGTAGCGTCTTTGTTCGACTGAAATTTGATAAATTTATACTTCAAATGTTTCTAACTCTAAAAATAAACTGATTCATCTCTGTCATACTCTGGTATAAAACCTAGTTCATTTCTTTCAGACTCTAGTATATTACTTGTGTGCTGATTTTAGTGTCTGTATTTGCGTGACACTTGATAAGTGACACTTCATACTTCATATATTGCTAACTCTAAAAAGAATCCAATTCATCTCTCTCAGACTACGGTAAAAATTTAATTTATCTATTTGTGACTATAGTATATCACTTGTGAGCTGATAGTAGTATTTTTTTACTGAATATTGATAAATTCCCACTTCATATGTCCCTAACTTTAAAAAGAATTCGATTCATCTCTCTCAGACTTTTGAAAAAAAAACCTAGTTCACCTATTTCAGATTCTTGTATACCGCTTGTGAACTGACAAGAGTTTTGTTTCTGACTGAATCTTGATAAATTACGGTTTCATTGTGAGCTAATAGTAGTGTCTGTGTCTGACTGAATCTTGAAAAATTTCCACTTCAGATGTCCCTAACTTTAAAAAAAATCAGATTCATCTCACTCAGACTTTGGTAAAAAAAAAAAATCTAATTCACCTATTTCAGACTCTGTTATATCACTTTTGAGCTGATAGTAGAGTCGCACTGAATTTTGGTAAATTCCCACTTAATATGTCTCTAGCTTTAAAAGAAATCTGATTAATCTCTCTCAGACTATGGTAGAAACCTAATGAACCTAATTCAGACTCTAGTATACCACTTTTGAGATGATAGTAGTGTTTGCTTGACTGACTCTTGATCAATTCCCCACTTCGTACGTCTCTAACTCTAAAAAAATTCGATTCATGTCTCTCAGGCTTTGCTAAAAACCTAATTCACATATTTCAAACTCTAGTGCACCACTTGTGAGCTGGTAGTGGTGTCCTTGTCTGACCGAGTCTAGACAAATTTCCTACTTAATATGTCTCTAACTCTAAAAAGAATCCGATTCAACTCTCTCAAACTTTGGTAAAAACCTAATTCATCGATTTCTGGCTCTAGTACACCACTTGTGAGCTGAAACGTGTGTCTGTGTTTGACTAAATATTGGTGAATTTCCTCTTCATATGTCCCAGCTCTAAAAAGAATCAAATTCACCTCTCTCAGACTTTGGTAAAAACCTAATTCATTTATTTGAGGCTCTAGTATATCACTTTTGAGCTGATAGTAGTGTCTTTGCTCGACTGAAATTTGATAAATTTATAGTTCATATGTTTCTAACTCTAAAAATAAACTGATTCATCTCTGTCATACTCTGGTATAAAACCTAGTTTATTTCTTTCAGACTCTAGTATATCACTTGTGTGCTGATTTTAGTGTCTGTATTTGAGGGACACTTGATAAGTGACATTTCATGCTTCATATGTTCCTAACTCTAAAAGGAATCCAATTCATCTCTGTCAGACTATGGTAAAAACCTAATTTATCTATTTCAGACTCTAGCAAATCACTTGTGAGCTGATAGTAGTATTTGTGTTTGACTGAATATTGATACATTCCCACTTCATATGTCTCTAATTTTAAAAAAAATCCGATTCATCTCTCTAAGACTTTTGGAAAAAAACCTAGTTCACCTATTTCAGATTCTTGTATACCGCTTGTGAACTGACAAGAGTTTTTGTTTCTAACTGAATCCTAGTTCATTTCTTTCACCCTCTAGTATATCACTTGTGTGCTGATTTTAGTGTCTGTATTTGAGTGACACTTGATAAGTGACACTTCATACTTCCTATGTTCCTAACTCTAAAAGGAATCCGATTCATCTCTCTTAGACTTTGGTAAACCCCTAGTTCAAACTCCAGTATACCAATTTTACGCTGGTAATAGTGCCTGTGTCTGACTGAATCTTCATAAATTCCCACTTGATGTCTCTATCTCTAAGAAGAATCCAATTCATCTCTCTCTGACTTTGATAATAACTTAATTCATCTATTTCAGACTCTAGTATAGCACTTGTTAGCTGATAGTAGTGTCTGTGATTGACTGAACCTTGATAGATTTCTATATGCTTCTCACTCACTAACTTCTAACTCTAAAGAAATTCAAATCATCTCCCTCAGACTTTGGTAAAATCCTAATCCACTTATTTCAGACCCTAGTATACCACTTGTGAACTGATAGTAATGTCTTTGTTTGACTGAATCTTGATAAATTCCCACTTCATATGTCTATAACTCTAAAAATAATCAGATTCATCTCTCTTAGACTTTCCACTTCATATGTCTCTAGCTTTAAAAGGAACCTGATTAATCTCTCTCAGATTATGGTTAAAACCTAATTCACCTAATTCAGACTCTAGTATACCACTTTTGAAATGATAGTAGTGTTTGCTTGACTGAATCTTGACCAATTCCCCACTTCTTACGTCTCTAACTCTAAAAAAATCCGATTCATGTCTCTCAGACTTTGCTAAAAACCTAATTCACATATTTCAAACACTAGTACACCACTTTTGAGCTGGTAGTGGTGTCCTTGTCTGACCGACTCTTGACAAATTCCCTATTAAAAAAAAATGTTACGACTCCCCTTAAAAGTTTTTTTTAGCTGGATACAAGGGACTAGCAACTCCAAAACAACATTGGGATATTGGCCCACTTGGAATGATGGGATATGTGTGTGCTTCTAGCAATGGGATATGTGTTTGCCTAAAAGCAGAGATGGGATACTAATCACACGTGCTATAAAAACCTTACAAGCTCTGGGGCATCACTTACAACCCTTGCGCCTGGGCGCAGGGGGTTTGTGTCCTGTCTGAAGACATTATTATATGTTTATTGAACTATTGTGAATAAAATGGCCTTCTCACAATTTTGATCGGATGCGTTGGGGGAAAAGATGAGATTAGAGATGGGATTGGGCCTGGTTGCCCCCCCATAGCTTTTGACTTTTAAAAGAATACTAGAACTATATATTTCCAGCGAAATGAATTTTCTCTAAAGTTCACGCGACCACTCCCTCCATCAGAACTTTATAGGCCCCTGGGCATGTCTTACAATCATTGCCTCCAGACTCTGGGGGATTGTGTCAACCCCAAAGGCCTTGTTAGGTGATCTTTGGACTATATTTTGAACAAATGGCTATCTCACAATTTCTATCACATGCATTTGGAGAAAAAATATGACGTGTTATACTGATTACACCATAATTACTGATTTTCAGTCCAATGAGCTCCCTCCGAAGTTTATAAGACCACCATTTCTATAAAAACCTTATATGCCCAAAGGCATAACCTATAACCCTTCTTCTGAGGGTTGTGTGTGTGGGGGGGGGGTTGTCATCCTCAAAGACATATTTTTCGGACCTTTCAAGTTCGCTGAACAAAATGGCTATCTTAAAATTTTGATTGGATGTATTTGGGGAAATGATGGGCGTGAGAAGGGGGCTGATTGCCATCTTATCATTTTAATTTAAATTTCTGTCCGTTTTAGGACTCAATTATACATTTATAGCATGTGTTATATTTCTATTTGATGTAATTATTCATTATAACTTCTGCTCGTTTTATTTATTGATTCTCATTTATTCATTGACACTAAGTTCTGTTCACTTTTAAGTTTCAACTATTATATGGCTTCATTTCCGTTATTCTTAGGATTTAATATAGCTCTTTACTTTTCTTTGGAATTTATTTTTAAAAGACAATTGGTTCGCAAGCAAAGATCACAGTACTACTTATGCAGGGTTTTTAACTCAATTCGTTACAATAAGCTATTTTCCAAAAGCTATTTTGGCAAAACCGCCAAGCGACAAAGTATTTCAGACCTACCAAAATTTTACCTACCAAAAAACAAAATTAGATTTTGGATTTGAAATTACAGCGAAAACAGCACTCAGAGTTAAAGTAGTAAATACAAATTGCGTAACGAACACAAATTAACTTATAAATTGGTTCTTTGCACCACTGGAATGCATAACAAGCTTAATGGTAAGTAATAAGGCTTATATCATGCAAAGAAATTGTATATACGGGGAAATCCAACATGTCTGGCGAGCCCATTTTCAAAGTTAATTTGAACTTTTCTCATTGAAGCAATTGGCTATAATTATCAACTGTAAGAAGTAGCCGAACGGTTGACAAACCCACAACTTCCGAACTTTTTTTTTTACAAAACGTTTATGCAAGCACGTACGCACCTTTCTTGTGTGCCTTAATTTCGTCTGAGCAATAAAATGAAATGCCAAAAACTGCGATAATTTTAACGAAAACTTAAAACCAAATTTAATTATTTGGATATGATGGTGCTACCACCGCCTCAATTCCCCCACCCTATGCGCTAAATTTTAATTTTTGCAGAATAATGCTTCGAGACTTAGGATACGATAGCTACATTTGTTTTAAATATAACAAATATGAGAGAGGTCAACACCCACTCCTCTGAAACCTATGTTTCTGAAGCTGAAATCCAACTTTATCAATATTTAGAGAACTTCAGTTTTCCGTTAAAAATAACTAATAGTTAAAAAATAATGACTATTGTTAAAAATAACTGTTTTCGCAAGACTCAAGTATTACGTTCTTGAAGTTCCACACTAAGGTGGAGGTTTTTTTCGCTGTTGGGAAACATTTGGAAGAATAGGATGATATGTCTGCAAGCCAAGCCTGGAATATTGAAAAACACGGTAATCACAGTGGTCAATTATGGCTATGAAGCGTGGTTGCTTCATAATGTTGAAGA
The DNA here is from genome assembly GCF_049724085.1 of Artemia sp. Qi Xiang Cuo. NCBI lineage: Eukaryota > Metazoa > Arthropoda > Branchiopoda > Anostraca > Artemiidae > Artemia > Artemia sp. Qi Xiang Cuo. Next base: position 37,075,571 of record NC_142799.1, read on the forward strand.
AGATCTGTAAAAAATTAAATAACTGTATTAATTTTTTTTCAGGGGATTATCTTAGGATAGTTTTAGGTACTTGTTGTCCAGTAAATTTACGAAACTCTGGGACAAAATTGCAATATAAAAGATTTTTAAACCGTCTTGTAGAGAAAAAAATTTTGTACGATATATCAAAGGTCCTTATAAAACCCCTGGGTGGAACAGTGTAAAAGACAGGGAGAAATGGGGAAAATTGGAAGAATCCAGGGACAGATTTATTGTGCGCTCAAATTTCACGTCTGCTCTTTTTCTGCGCAGAGAACTCGAAAAAAAGAAAGTTATATTGTTTTATCGCTGGACTTGATTCGATTTCCCCCTTTAGCAGGGAAGGGGGAGGGGGAAAACAGTACCCTCGAGAGTTGTGCGAAATGGCTGGTCAAAATGTTGCGCCCCAATGTTTCTTGACTCGATGATTTCAAAAAACAGGGTATTAGATTTGTATCTTGCTTTTCTGCAGTGTTTTCACCGTAGGGGAGACAATGCATCGCGCCTTCGGAGTATGTGGGCAGATTTACTTCGACTGTATAATAGAAACATAAGACAATACTAAATGTAAAAAACGAAGCAAATCAGGTAACTTCGGTAATCACAGCAAAAGATAATTACGGTTTTGATTGAAATAACATCGTCTTCTTCATCGTTATCAACAAGAACATCTTTATTGGAACACGCAAACCGTTGGCAGTCTTTGCAAGCAAGTGTGCAAGGCAATCCATTTTTTTGGCAACTACAACGTGAATTGTCATATTTGGAACGCATGCAGCTGCAACAAATCTCATATAGCAGATGAGGCGGAGTAGGTCCATTGTCTGTCATGATTGGAGTGAGGCGTCCGTCACGTAATCGCCAACCCCAGTCTTTCGGGGCGAGTTCTAACGCAGTATTATGCAATTATATTACCTGATAGAAGACTCTATAAGAATGAAATTTCACAGCCGATGGAGTTGGTGAAAGTCTCTCTGGATTCACAAAAGATGATGTCTTTGAGCTGTTGATTTTTAAAAATAAATCCCGTACCTAGGTTTGCTGAGACCCTCCTCTTTCTTAGCCTTGTAGAAACACAGCAAAATATCTTCACCGGCTTGCTGGATTTATTCCTTCGTAGAGCACGGATTAAGGGATTCTTCACAGTTATTCCTAAACTCTTCATGGTTTTTCGGGAATGGCAGGACAACCTGCTTTCCTATCCCAAACAAAAGGGGACGTCGTTTCGCAAAAAAAAGCGTGGTCAACAAGAATAGAGTGACAAACCTATTCCAGCGATCTTTCGATAAAGTTGATGTGCCAATGTTTAGTTTACAGCGCTCTTTACTTGGTACTGGTTACGAAGTAGAGATCCCTGGCTTCCGGAGGCAGGTGATGGAGGAGAATAATCAATAAATCAGTTTCATTTTTGACTACTGCGGTTACCCTTTCCTTGGTCGCATTAACACCTGTTAATCCAATTAGAACGTCCGCATCTCTTATCTGCAAGAAGGACAGTGAGGCCGGCTTGAACAAGCTTCTTATAGCTCGAATAATGTTCTGCTTATTATTGGGATTCTACAAAAAGTCGTCCTTCTTCTTTTGCAGCTTCATACTCAGTGTGAAAGCTAGGTGACATCTTTGGTAGACGGACCTGAAGTGTGACCACCAAAGACGACGGGAGCATTTGAATACTTCTGTGTCACGAATGAAGCGAAAACTATTGCAAATCCATTTGAAAGTGTTTTCTATTTTCCTTGGAATATGCTGGAGCGGCTATCCACCATCGATCACGTATTTTTCCGGCTCTTTTGATAGGACGATCACAGGTTCTGCCTTGGCTAATGTCCAAATAGCTTTCACTACCTCCACTTTATCAGGGTGTCGTGGCAGGCTTGGCGATTCAAAAAGGGCAGTAGGATAGTCGAGTCTGATTGTTACTTCATGTCCCTTCCGGCTGTAGTTGCCGCTGCTGCAAGACGTCGGAACAGAAGACTTGCGTCAATTTGCATGTTTTCACTGTCAGCTTCGGAAATGTCGTCTTGATAGAAAATCGTAATCACTTTGATTTTGCGCTTGAAGATGTAGTGATCGGTATCGGTACCGTCCATTGACTTCAGAATTTCTTTTCCTATCGCCTTTACTGCATCCGCGTTGAATCTTTTTCTGCTGTCATTCCATTTGATATAATGCGCAATTGAGTGCAGTTGTCGCACGGACAGGACTGCGCAAAAAAACTACTAAAGCCTTTATGTCCTTTCTATCTCTTTCTATACGAGCTGGTCTTGCAAACACATTCTGCTCAGATGACCCGTACATCCGCGTTGAATCCTTTGCTGCTTTCATACCATTTGATATATTGTGCAATTGAGTGCAGTTGTCGCACGGACAGGACTGCGCAAAAAAGCTGCTAAAGCCTTTACGTCCTTTGTATCTCTTTCTATCCGAGCTGGTCTTGCGGAAACATGCTGGTCAGATGACACGTACTCAATGCCAGTGAGTGACGGCATAAGCTCATTAATTTCTGCTCGCACTTGCATTTACATTGTCCAGATCAACCTTTGGGTCTCACTCATTCCATTTCTTCTCGTGAGTCCCATGCTTGTTTTCAGCGACCTCATCAGTACTTGCTCAATTACTAAGTCGGGAGAGAGCCCAGCACAAAATTTATCGCTTCTTCGAATGACAAACATCCCATCCGTGACGTCCTTTATACAGCTTCTGGTTACTTTCTTTCAGCTCTTCCATTTGCTGAAGAAATATTCTCACCGATTTCGTATACAGGTTGTGACCTGTAGCTACAAATTAAGGGAGCATCTCAGAGAGTGCTTGAAGACACTGGACCCAGTTTCCGGTCCGTTCTTCCTTGATGGCCTTCTTAAGCAATCCGAACATTTCTGAATACTGAAGCCATATTTTTGCAGTCCTGTTGTTCTGCAGCGTGTCTTATATTCGGGTTTGGATTTGACGCATTACTTCTGCGTTGGATGCGTCTTCAAGGGTTACATCCGCATTCAGTAGAGCTATACATATTGCCGAAGGTTCTGCAAAGTATTGATGACTCACGCGTATGTCATCTTTGCAGTCGGAACCATACGATTTGCAAATGAGAGGGATCTGCAATGCTGAATCTATAAACTAGTGCGCTATCATGGCTCTTGAAACAGCCTTACCGTTATGGATATGCTTAATGGTGTTACTGGCATATAGCCATTCGAGCACTTCTTTTATTCCTGTTTCCGTCATCAAGTGCCCAATCACTCCAAGAAAGCTCAAACGGCAATGGAGACCACCGATCATTGGAACCACTGCCTTCAGATGACTATCAGCAGGCTAAGCATTGATGATGTTCACCGCTTTCATGTACAAGGGTTGGTCGAAAGTCACAACTGGTTCCATTCCGTGCTGGCGTGCTTTATCGGAGATAAAACGTGAGGTCGTGTATACACTAGAAAGATAGGTGGGATTATAGTCGGTCATAGGCCGAAAAACAATCGACGAAGCGCCTTTGTATGACCCATGGTGAATTGCTAGCATAAATCCACTCCATCCGACCCGTTCAGCTTGCAACTATAGTAGGTCAATACCATCGATTTTGTTGTCGAAGGTGATGGTCGGGATAGGTTTGTACACAAGACTGTTCTCCTGTTGGCTTCTGTTGTAGAAGAAGAAAGGCACTTTTCCAACTGGCTGGAGTACTCCAATGTTTACAACTGCTCTTGGGATTATATTTGGAAATTGGGTAGCCTTGGTGTGGCAGTAGCTAGCATGCCCATCCCCTGGAAAGTACCTTTTCCGTTGATAGTGCAAATGTTGTGGTCGACATTGTCGCCAATAAACTGGAAAGTTTTAGAAGCTATTCCTGGAAATTCTCTGCTATGATTCAGGGGTATTCCGAGGCTCATTTTATTGGGAGTTGTGGTGGGGGGGATCTTCGTAAATTTTACCGAATCGCTACCTGATTTATGCCGAATTTTCCGCAGAAATCAAGAATTTTGCGGAATTTCGGCCGATTTTTCAAAATTTCTGGCGAAACCTTTGCCTTCGGCAAAAATTTTACCAAGTTCCAAAAAGTTGGAGGAGGGGGTACTATCCCTCCCTATCACTCTCGGGTTGCCCCTGCCATGAATTGCTGCGGCAGAACGCTCGAATCGAAGCAAAACCTAGCCTATTCAACTGGTCGATGAGAAAACGTGAACCAGGTTGCTGGTGTTGCTGGACTCCAAGATATACTTGTAAAGGAGCGAGCAATGATTGGGAACGGCAAGCCTGCATTATTGCTTGACTGATTGATTCTACCAGTAGGTAGTGAATCTCCAGCAAACGGGAAAAGAGAAGCACCAAAGAATAGGATATTAAACTCCTGTCAGAACGGTGTTAAAGGGTTTTAAAACCGAGTTGATATACCTTTGTCTCCAAAGACCTTTGTCTCCTCTCCAAATTCTGTAGAGCCGTCTGACTATCTTTTCCCTTTAGAGGATATCTTTATTTCCCCCTCTATACCCTTGTTAATGTAAAACGGGGGGAAAGGCTAATGACAGAGCCATCAAAGTGACATATTCATTCTTCTAGCACTGGGAAACCCCAGAAAACAAGTCTTGCAGAGAGCTGAACAGGATTTTTATTTACCCCCTCTTTTCCCCCTGTAAGGGTGGAAACGGGGGAACGACTCATGACACTGCAATAAAAAACACATATTCAATCTTTTTGGACCCAAGAGCATAAGGAACGCCATTCTCAGCATCAAAAATCACAGGTCGTAGATTTTCGACTTTTCCCCTGGATTTTCCCCTTTCCCCCATTTTTCACCCTGTTCCGCCAAGAGGATTCTTGGGGACTTTTGGTATACTGTACAGAATTTTTTCTTCTATAAAATGGTATAAAAATCATTTATATTGCAATTTTGTCACAGATCGTCGATTTTTTCCGTAGATTTACTGGACTACTGTTTGACTGACGTTGTATCAAACAACAAGATGTACACAAATTGCTGTTCGATCCCACTTTCTAGGGCTATAATGAAAGAAAGGTTGGGGCTGGCTTGGCTATGTTTTTTGGGAGAAAGCTGACAGATTGCCAAAGATTGTGCTTTTTGGCCTATGCATCTTCCGCCAGACAAAAAATAGGTCATCCCTGAAAAGTGTGAGAAGAGTTCGCAATAACCGATTTGGGAAAATTTGAACTTCACAGGAGGGAGTAAATAGTGGAGATTCGAATAGATTGAGGCGGAGGAGTAGTATTTGTAGACATGTTTGACCTCACACAATTTTGCGCTGCAGTGGGTATTTAGTAGTAGTGGCAGTTGTAGCAGTAGTTTCTGCAAGGAAAGAGGAGCTGCTGGCCCCATAGAATCGTCTTCCCAGCTTAATCCAATTCTTTTTGGCCAGATGAAGTGAGGTTGGGGTCATATGCGCCATCCATATTGTTCTGAAAGACCTCTCATGGAAATTTTAAAAATGTTGGTCTAAACATACATTTTTGAGACTTCCTGCCCTCCCCCTTAAACAGAAACAATAAACGGGTCTGCCGCCTAAGGGAATATGCTTAACTATAAAATACTGTAGAGCACTTAGTGTATAATGGTCTGAAGCAACCGTTTATTTTGTAAAGACTGTATATGTGCATAATGATGTGCCCCAACTGGTGACACTTTGACCATGAAATTTCGATTATATACACAAAATTTTTCAATTGTTTTCAACCGACTGACTATTTAAGAATTTTCGCTTAATAGTATTTTATTCGTTTTCAGGTCCATTTTTTTGTATAATTGACAGATATATGGCACTACACTGTTGCATGATCCCATTTGTTACTTAAAAAAGGAAATAGGAAATCCAATTTCTTATTCAAATCATCCTTTCTTTGATATTTTACGGCCACTGGCTCTATACAATCACCCCTGAAAAGAAAAAGCAAAAAAGATTAAAACAAACAAACACACATCCCTCATCTTCCTTCTCGAGAAAATATAAAGTTTCTTGTTTTTTAAGGTAAAGGATTGGCTAGATGTTTTCCACAGAAATTTCCTACAGATTGGTTTGGGTACTCCACCGACTGACCGTGTTTCAGGCTGTACGAAAAGTTTGGCTCAATCCCACTTTCTAAGGCTATAATGAGAAAAAGGTTGAGATGGCTATGGCATGTTCTGCCTTTGAAGGATGACATATACCCAAATATTGTCCTTCTTGGCCAGCCGTCTAGCTAAACAAAAAGCAGGTTGTACTCGGTTAGGGTGGGAGGATGTCGTAAGGAAAGATTTAAGGGAAATGGGAACTTCCTGGGAGGGTTTAAAGAGGGAGGCTTTGAATGGATTGGGACGAAGGAAGAGAGTGCGTAGCAGTGTTGGCCTCAGTCCGCTTGGTGCTGCGGTGAGTAGTTAGTAGTAGTAGTAGTAGTAGTATTGAAGTCTTTGCTCCAGATCTTTTAGAGATTTTGAAGTTGATGGCGAATTTTCTTTTTCAAGACCACAGTTCATTTGGGGATGATTTTTTCCTTTTCAAAGTTATGTCAGTTCTCATATGTTAATAAAATTCGGTGGGTAAATTTGAAATTGATGGATATTATATGTTTAGAATAGACGCATCAACCAAATTTTTTTTTACGAATATAGGCCTGTTGCTACCAAGATTCTATTTTTTAAATTTTGGTTTCTTCTGACAGTAGTACAGGGATAATTACTTCTACGATGTCCATAACAGATTAACTTAGGATTCCTACGACACCCTATTTTCACAATAGCCCTGGCAAGATTCTAACCACACGCCCTGGCAAGATTCCCAGGATTGCAGGTGTTTAATTATTTTTTATATGATTAATCGGAGTGTGCTCGTTATAATACACAACTAGAAATAGTAGGGAATTCTAAGTGGAGCTCCTAGTCCTCTCACCTGTTTAATGTGGTCCCTTTTTCTAGTTGTTATGACGTAATTGTGTTTCAGTATTTTTATATGATCAATCGGAGCGTGGTCGGGATATTAAACAATTCCCAATAAATGGAGTTACTAGCCCCTTGCACGTGTGCAATACGATTCCAGGCTCTCCATTAAAGGGAAAGCAGCTAGTGACACACCCTTGTACTTTAAATAGGTCCATAGGAAAATAGCATGGGATTTTAAAGGCATCCATAGGAAAATAGCATATGATTTCCACGAGGCCTTGTATCTAACTGGTAGACCTCCCATGACACCCCCAGATGTTCCAATATTTTCCCTAGCAACCGCCATTTTGTCACGATTCGTGCCCCATTTTTGGCACATTTTCTTTCGTCCCACTATAAATAGAAGCCACGATTCATAGCAATTTTTGGCACGTCTATTGATTTCTGGAAGACACCCAGGGTTCCCTTGACCATGTGTAATATGGATGACGCCATCGTATGTGACAAGCTTGACTTCAGGAGCCCGTGGGGAATCCCTGCTTGTAACTTAACACGGCACACACTTGGGCGTTGCGCAATGACGAATCTTATCTCAGGATGGCGCACACCTTACATAATGACGGCGCACACCTTACGTAATGGAAGCACACCTTATGTAATGACAGCGCATATACAACTGTCTCATAATACTTTTTTGACATTCTATTTTTCGTCGAAACATTCAAGGCATTTGTTTCTTTCTTTTAACTTTATGGCAACACTCACTTTATGTATGGACAGTGCGTACCTTCGATAATGACCGCCTACATATCACTGTCACATAATTCTTTTTCGGGATTTTTTTTTTGTCGAAACGTTCAAAGCGTTTTTTTGCTTTCGTTATTTGTCCTTGCTAGGACTCGAAAGATCAATTCCCTTCCAATGGAACAGCGCCTCAAGCATCAGGACCAATAAGCTATTTCAAAAATTCTGGATCGAGAACTACATTCTAAAAATTACCTATTACACGCATGTAGATTTCCAATTTTCCGCACACGCTTGAATGTCATGTTTCGTGCACCTGCGAAAATTTGTATGAAGACGGAAAAAATCCATTTTCAGACACTATTGTTCTTAATTATTTTTAGCGAGAAAAGACAGAAGGGGTGCTTAAATTGTGTACACACCTAGGCATTAGAGACACATCAGAGAGAAAACATGACAAATGAAAAAAAACATGTATGAATAGAAGAAAGGTATGGCTCCTACCAGATAATTCCGGAGTGAAAGGGCTTTTGTTATGTCTTTCTTAGAAAAATAGTCCACCGCTTTGCAAAACTTAGTCTTAACTAGTCAAAAGAGAGAGTTTGGTAAATTTTTTTTTGCTGAATAGAGTCGGACTTGGGATATCGAAAGTACCAGGAATTAGAGTTTAAATAGGTTATAAATTACAAATCTAGTTAAAGGAATCCATTTTTTCCCGGTATTTCCAAGAGCCCTTAACCAAAATATGGAGTTTTTTGAGCCGAGACTATGAATATTTCACACCACCGTGACAATACGCGCATTTAAATAATATTTTTTCATCCCCCCAATGACATTTTTGGACATTTCTTATCAAAAATTATGCTTTTAATCCATTGATTCGAGTTTTTTGCAAGCCTGGACTTTCATAATAACCTAAAAAGGACATCTCGCCACCGCGACATTACACGCCTTCCCCTACCATCCATGTGGCATTGAACAGCATAACTCGGCATTTCATAACCAGACAGTGATATTCCAAGCGGTTCACGCCACAGTACAACATTATTACTGCTCTGTGGCACCTTGTGACATCTGTCATCTTAATTTGAAGCGTCTTCTAGTGTATGAACACCTTCAATGGATATATTTTCTAATGCTTTTATTTTGGAAGACACTATTACTGCTATGCAGTCTTCTCTGACATCTTTCTATTATTCCTAAAACATTTTTCAGAAATTTCTTGTTAAAAAATATGCTTTCAATCAATTGATTCGTGTTTTTCGAGAGCCTGGACTTTGATAATACCCTACAAAAGACACCCCACCACTGTGACATTAAACGCCAACCCCCTACCATCCACATGGCATTGAACAGTAGAACTCGGCATTTAATTACCTAAACGTGATACTTGAAGCAATTTACGCCATAGTACCGCAATCTTAATGCTCTGCCGCACCTTCCGACACCCGTCATCATCATTTTAAGCGTCTTTTAGAGTTTGAACATCTTCAATTGATATATTTTCTATTGCTATTATTTTCCAACGATTCCCAGCTCTTGCCACACTATTACTACTCTGCGACATCCTCTGATATCTCATTATTATTCCTAAGACGTTTTTCAGACATTTCTTTTCAAAAATTATGCTTTCAATCCAATGATTTGAGTTTTTTGCAAGCCTTGACTTTCATAATAACCTAAAAAACACTCCCCGCCACCGCGACATTACGCGCTTGCCCCCCTCCCCTTCCCAACTATCCACGTGGCATTCAACAGCGGAACCCCCTACCATCCAAGTGGCATTGAACAGCGGAACTCTGTATTTCACTACCAGAACGTGATACTCCAAGCAATTCATGCCATAGTACCATACTTTTAGTGCTCTGCGTCACCTTGCCAAACCCTTCACCAACATTTTAAGCGCCTTCTAGCGTTTGAAACCCTCAATTTTTATATTTTCTATTGCTATTATTTTCCAATGATTCCCACCCCTTTGCAATGCTATTACTGCTCTATGGCACCCTCTGAAAGCTCATCATTATTCCTAAGATATTTTTCAGACATTGCTTATAAAAAATTATGCTTTCACCCCATTAATTTAAGTGTTTACGCAAGCCTAGCCTTTCATAATAACCTCCTAAACACTCCACACAACCATAGCATTACATACCTGTCATGCATTTCTTTACCAAAATCTGACACTCAATGCGATTCCCAGCACTCTGTCTCACTCTTACTACTATGCGGCACCCCTCTGACATCATATCACTATTCCTAAGACATTTTTCTGACATTTCTTGTCTAAAACTATACATTCAACCAATTGATTCAAGTTTTTCACGAGGATAGCCCATCATGATTACCTTCAAAACACTCCCACACCACTACGTCATTACACGCCAACCATCCATATGACACATACCCTCATCACTCCTAGTATATTTTCAACCTTCTCACTCCAAAACTAAGCTTATGAATCTAAATTAAACACTAAATTTTTTTTTAAGAACTGGTCTTTTCCTTAGAAGCAACAAATTTTTCTTAATACGAACAAAGGTTTTACTCAATTCAATCAAAATTATCTTGGAAGCAACAGGTTTTCTTTTAGTAGTAACAAATTTTTTTCTAAGAGCAGCATGTTTTCCGCCAAAGATAACAAATTTTTCTTACAAGTAACAATTTTCTGTTAATGTTAACAAGTTTTCAATTAGAAGTAGCAAGTTTTTCTTAGCACTAACAAAGTTTTTCTTGGAAGTAACAACTTTTTCCGTTACACTAGCACAGTTTAACTTAATAGTATCAAATTTTTCTTGGAAGTAACAGGATTTTCTTAATAGTAACTAATGTTTTCGAATAGCAGTAATTTTTCGTCAAAGATAACAAATTTCTCTTAGAAGTAACAATTTCCTGTTTGTGATAACAAGTTTTCTGTCAGAAGTAGCACGTTTTTTAACACTAACAAATTTTTCTTAGAAGTAACAACTTTTTACCTAATACTAACAAAGTTTTACTTAATACTATCAGATTTTTCTAGGGAGTAACTGGTCTTTCTTAGTAGTAATAATTTTTTTTTAATAGCAGCAAGTTTTTGCTAAGATAACAATTTTCTCTTAGAAATAACAATTTTCTGTTTACGCTAACAAGTTTTCAGTTAAAAGTAGCAAGTTTTTGTTAACACTAACAAATTTTCTTAGAATTAACAAGTTTTTTCTTAATACCAACAAAGTTTTTACTTAATACTAAGAAATTTCTCTTGAAAGTGACAACTTTTTCATAAATACTAACAAACTCTTATTTAATACTATCAATTTCCTCTTGGAACTAACAGGTTGTTCTTAATTTGTAAGAAATTTTTTCTAATAGCAGTAAGTTTTCCGTCAAAGATAAGAAATTTCTCTTAGAATTAACAATTTTCTGTTTACGCTAACGAGTTTTCTATTCGAAGTAACAAGTTTTCTTAACACCAACAAATTTATTCTTAAAAGTAACAAGTTTTATCTTAATACTAACAAAGTTTTACTTAACAGGAACCAATTTTTCTTAGAAGTAAGAACTTTTCTTTAATACTAACATGGCCTTACTTAATACTAACAAATATTTCTTAGAAGTAACAACTTTTTCCTTAATACTTACAAAGTCTTACTTAATACTATTAAATTTTTCTTAAGGAAAAACTTGTTACTTCTAAGAAAATTTTCTTAGTGTTCAGAAAAGCTTGAGACTTCTAACAGAAAACTTGTTAGCATGGACAAATAATTGTCACTTCTAAGAAAAATTTGTTATCTCTGACAGGAAGACAGGAAGCTGCTATTACAAAAAATTATTACTATTAAGAAAAAACCTGTTACTTCCAAAAAAATTTATAGTATTAAGTAAAACTTCGTTAGTATTAAGGAAAAAAGGTGTTACTTCTAAGAAAAAATTTTTTAGTGTTAAGAAAAACTTGCTAGTTCCAATAGAAAACTTGTTAGCATAAACAGAAAATTGTTACTACTAAGAGAAATTTGTTATCTTTTGTGGAAAACTTGACACTATTAGAAAAAATTTGTTACAATTTAGAAAAAGCTATTACTTCCAAGAGAAATTTGATAGCTCTAAGTAAAAGCGTTGTTAGTATTAAGAAAATGCAGTTACTTCTACGAAAATATTTGTTAGTGTTAAGAAAAACTTTGTTAGTATTAATGCAAAACTTATTACTTCTAAGAACAAAAATGTTAGTGTTAATAAAAACTCGCTACTTTTAACAGAAAACTTTTTAGCGTGAGCAAAAAATTTTTACTTCTAAGGGAAATTTGTTATCTTTGACGGAAAACTTGCCACTGTTAGAAGAAATTCCTTACTATTAAGAATAACCTGTTACTTCCAACAGAAATTTGATAGTATTAAGTTAAAATTTGGTAGTATTAAGGAAAAAGTTGTTACTTCTAAGAAGAAACATGTTATTATTAAGGAAAGTATTGTTAGTGTTAAGGAAAAAAAGTTGTTACTTCCAAAAAATTTTTTTTAATGTTAAGAGAAACTTACTACTTCTGAAAAATTGTTACTTCTAAGAAAACTTCGTTATTTTTTACAGAAAACTTTCTGCTATTAGAAAAAATTGTTACTATTAAGAAAAAATTTGCTACTTTTAAGAGAAATACATCGTCATTACGTAAAAGTTTGTAAATATCTAAAAAAAGGTTGTCGCCTGCAAGAAAACCTTTCCATATGTGAAATGAAACTTATTAGGTGTAATAGAAAACTTATTAGAGAACCATGAGAGTTCTTATTCCTAAGATAAATTTGTTTTCTTTGACGGAAAACTAGCTTCTATTAGAAAAAAATTGTTACTATTAAGAAAGACCTGTTACTTCTAAGACAAATGTAATAGTATTAATTGAAACTTTGTTAGTATTAAGGAAAAAGTTATTACGTCTAAGAAAAAATTGTTAGTATTTTGTAAAACTTTGTTAGTATTAAGAAAAGACTTGTTACTTCTAAGAAAAATTTTTTGGTGTTTAGAAAAACTTACTACTTCTAATAGAAAACTTGTTAGCGTGAACCTAAATTTTTGCTTCTAAGAGAAGTTTGTTATCTTTGACAGAAAACTTGCTGCAAGAGAAATTGGATAGTATTAAGTAAAACTTTGTTAGTAATAAGGAAAAAAAGTTGTTACTTTTAAGAAAATATTTGTTAGTATTAGTGTTCAAAGAAAAACTTGCTACTTCTAACAGAAAACTTGTTAGAATGAGCCAAAAATTGATACTTCTAAGAGAAATCTGTTATCTTTGACAGAAAACTTGCTGCTTGTAGAAAAGAAGTGTTAAGATTAAGAAAAAAACTATTACTTCCAAGAGAAATTAGATAATATTAAGTAAAGCTTTGTTAGCATTAAGGAAAAAGTTTTTATTTCTAAGAAAATATTTGTTAGCATTACGAAAACTTGCTAGTTCTAACAGAAAACTTTTTAGCATAAACAAATAATTGTAACTTCTAAGAGAAATTTGTTATCTTTGACGGAAAACTTGCTGCTATTAGAAAAATTTTGTTGCTATTAAGATACAACCTGTTGCTTTTAAGAGAAATTTGATAGTAGTAAGTAAAACTTTGTTACTATTAAGGAGAAAGTTGTTACTTCTAAGAAAAGTTTCTTAGTGTTAAAAAAATTGCTACATCTAACAGAAAACTTGTTAGCGTGAACAAAATATGAATATTTCTCAGAGAAATTTGTTATCTTTGACAGGAAACTTGCTGCTATTCAAAAAAATTGTTACTATTAAGAAAATACCTATTACTCGCATGAGAAATTTGTTAGTATTAAGTAAAGCTTTGTTAGTATTAAGGAAACAAGTTGTTACTTATAAGAAAACATTTTTTAGTGTTAGGAATAACTTGCTAGCTCGAACTAAAAACTTGTTTGAATAGACAGAAAATTGTTAATTCTAAGAGGAATTTGTTGTCTTTAACAGAAAACTTGCTGCTATTAGAAAAATTGTTACGATTAAGAAAAACCTGTTACTTCTAAGAAAACGTTGATAGTATTAAGTAAAATTTTGCTAGTATTAAGGAAAAGCTACTACTTCTAAGACAAAATTTGTTAGTATTAAGTAAAACTTAATTAAGTTAGTGTTAAGAAATTCTTTCTATTTCTAATAGAAAACTTAAAAATTTGTTAGTATTAGGTAAAACTTTGTTAGTATTAAGGAACAAATTGTTACTTCTAAGAAACAATTTGGTAGTATTAAGTAAAACATTTATATTAATAAGGAAAAAACTTGTTACTTATAAGAAGAAATTTATTAGTGTTTATCGAAAAAAATTTGTTACATTTGAAAACTTGCTTCTATAGAAAAATTTCTTACTATTAAGAAAAACCTGTTACTTCCAAGAAAAATTTGATAGTTTTAAGTAAAAATTTGTTAGCATTAAGGAAAAAGTTGTTTACTGCCAAGAGAAATTTGTTAGTATTAACTAAAAGCGTCGTTAGTATGAAGGAAAAACTTATTACTTCTAAGAAAAAAAAATTGTGTTAAGAAAAACTTGCTACTACTAACTAAAAATTGTTAGCGTAAACAGAAAATTATTACTTCTAAGAGCAATTTGATAGTATTAAGTAAAAATGTGTTAGTACTGGGGAAAAAGTTGTTACTTCTAAGAAAATTTTTTTAGTCTTAAGAAGAACATTCTACTTCTGACAAAAAACTTGTTAGTATTCACAGAAAATTGTTACTTCTAAGAGAAATTTGTTATCTTTGAAGGTAAATTTGCTGTTATTTGAACAAAATTGTTACTATAAAGAAAAACCTGCTACTTCCAAGAGAAATTTGATAGTTTTAAGTGAAACTTTGTTACTGTTAAGGAAAAACTTGTTAGTATTGACAGAAAATTGTTACTTCTAAGAGAAATTTGTTATCTTTCTCGATAAACTTGCTGCTATTAGAAAAAAATTGCTATGTTTAAGAAAAGCCTGTTACTTTCAGGTGAAATTTGACAGTATAAAGTAAAACTTTGTTAGTATTAAGGAAAAATTTGTAAGTATTAACAGAAATGTGTTACTTCTAAGAGAAATTTGTCGCGTTTCACCGAAAACTTGAAGGTTCTCGCGTATATGTCTTTTTAGTAAGAAAAGCCGGTTAACTTCAAGAGAAATATTAAAATAATCTGTAAAACTGTACTAGCGCTAAGGAAAAAAGTTGTTACTTCTAAGAAAACCTTTGTTAGTGTTAAGAAAAACTTGTTACTTTTAATAGAAAACTTGTTAGCATAAACAGGAAATGTTTTTTTTCCAAGAGAATATGTTATTTTTGACGGAAAACTTGCTGCTATAATAAACACGTGTTACTATTAAGTGAAACCTGTTACTACTAAGAGAAATTCGACAGTATAAAGTAAAACTGTATTAGTTTTAAGGAAAAAGTGGTTACTTCTAAGAAAAAATTTGTTAGTGTTAAGAAAACTTGCTACTTCTAACAGAAAACTTGTTAGCATTAACAGAAAATTGTTACTTATATGAAAAATTTGTTATCTTTGACAAAAAACTTGCTGGTATTAGAAAAAATTCGTTACTATTAAGAAAAACCTGTTAATTCCAAGAGAAATTTGATAGTATTGAATAAAACCTTCGTTCTTATTAAGACAAAACTTTTTGCTTCTAAGGAAATCAAGCCCCGTTGTTAAAAAAGTTTAATGTTTAATTCAGATTCATAAGCTTATTTTTGGAGTGAAAAGGTTGAAAACATCCTAGGAGTGATGAGGGGATGTGTCATATGGATGGTTGGCGTGTAATGGCGTGGTGGTTTGGGAGTGATTTGAAGGTTATAATGATGGGCTTGCCTCGTCAAAAACTTGAATCAATGGGTTGAATGTATAATTTTTGACAAGAGATGTGTGAAAATGTCTTAGGAATATGGATGTGATTTCAGAGGGGTGCCTCAGAGTAGTAATAGTATGGCACAGTGCCATTAATTCCTTTGAGTGTGACGTTCTGGTAATGAAATTCATGACAGGCATGTAATGCCATGGTGGTGTCGACGGATATGGAGGTTATTTTGAAAGACTAGGCTTGCCAAAAACTTAGATCAATGGATTGAAAGCATAAATTTTAACAAGAAATGTTTGCAAAATGTCTTAGGAATAATAAAGAGAAGTCAGACGGTGCCGAAAAGCCGTAATAGTGTTCCACAGAACGGGGAATCGTTGGAAAATAATAACAATTGAAAATATATCCATTGAGGTTGTTCAGACAGTAGAAGACGCTTAAAATGTTGATGACGGGTGTCGCAAGGTGCCGCAGAGCAATAACAGTGTGGTACTGTGGCGTGAATTGCTTAGAGTATCACGCTCAAGTAGGGAAATACCATGTTTTGCTGTTCAATGCCACGTGGATGGTAGGGAGACAGGCGTTTAATGTCACGGTGTCTTTTTTAGGTTATTATAAAAGTCGAGGAACGCGAAAAACTTAGAATCAATAGATTGAAAGTCTAATTTTTAACAAGAAATATCTGAAAAGTGTCTTATAAATAATAATGAGATGTCAGAATTTGCCGCAAAGCCCTACTAGTGTGGCACAGGATTGGGAATCGTTTAAAAATAATAACCATAAAAAATATATCCATTGAAGGTGTTCAAACGCTACAAGACGCTTAAAATGATGATGATGGGTGTCACAAGGTGTGTCAGAATAGTAAGAGGGTGGTACTGTGGCGTGAATTGCTTGAAGTATCACTTTCTGGAATTGAAATGCCGAGTTCCGCAGTTCAATGCCACGTGGATGGTAGGGGGCAGGCGTGTAATGTCGCTGTGGCGGGGTTTCTTTTGTAAGTTTTGTAAGTTTTCAATGGATTGAAAATTTTTTTTTTTACAAGAAATGTCTGAAAATTTCTTAGGAATAATAATGAGATGTCAGAGGGTGCCGCAGAGCAGTAATAGTGTGGTACAGGGCTGGAAATCGTTGGAAAATAATAGCAATAGAAAATATATCCATTAGAGGTGTTCAAATGCAATAAGAAGCTTAAAATAGTGGGAGGGGGGGGGGGGTAATGTCGCGGTGGTGGGGTATCTTTTGTAGGTTATTATGAAAGTCCTGGCTCGTGAGAAACTCGAATCAATGGATTGAAAGCATAAATGTTAGCAAGAAATGTCCGAAAATGTCTTTGGGGGTGATGATAAAATATTATTCAAATGCGGGTATTCTCAAGGTGCTGTGAAATATTTCAAGTTTCGGCTCAAAAAACTCTGTATTTTTGTTAAGGACTCTCGGAAATACTAAGAAAAAAGGGTTCTTTTAACTATATTTGTAATTCATAACCGATTTCAATCCTAATTCCTGGCACTTTCAATATGCCGAGTCCAAGTCCGACTCCATTCAGCAGAAACCAAAAAAATTACTAAACTCTCTCTTTCGACAGTTAAAGCTAAGTTTTGCAAAGCGGTTGAACATTTTTCTAAGAAAGACATAACAACAAGCCCGCTCTCCCTGGAATTAACTGCTAGGAGCCATACCTTTCTTCTATTCATACATGTTTGTTTTTTATGTTTTTTTAATTTGTCATGTTTTTTACATTTTATTTTTGTTTGGTTTGTTTTTAACTGATTTTTCATTGTTTTAATATTGCTGTAAATTAGTTTTTATTAATGGAAATTTTATTTACAATAAGCTTAATCCCTTAGATATGTTATTTAGGATATGTCTCTGTTACGTAGGTGCTTACACAATTTAAGCACCTATTCTGCCGTTTATTGCAAAAAATACATTAAGAACAATAATGTCTGAAAATAAATGTTTCCCGTCTTTATGCCAATTGTTGCAGGTGCTGAAAACATGACATTCTAGCGTGTGCTAAAAATTAGAAATCTCCTTGCGTGTAATAGATTATTTTTAGAATTTAGTTCTCGATGCAAAATTTTTAAATACCTTGTTGGTCCTGATGCTTGAGGCACTGTTCCATTGGAAGAGAATTAATCTTTCGAGTCCTAGCGAGGACGAAGAACTAAAGAAAAAACGCTTTGAACGTTTCGACGAAAAATACAATTTTGAAAAAGTATTATGTGTCAGTGATGTGTGCACCGTCATTACGTCAGATACGCGCCGTGCTTATGTAAAGTGTGTGCCACCATTAAGTTATAAGAAAGAAAAAATTCCTTGAACGTTTCGACGAAAAATAGAATGTCAAAAACCTATTATGAGACAGTGAGGTTTATGCTGTCATTACGTAAGATGCACTGCCATTACGCAAAGTATGCGCCGTCATTACGCAAGTTGAGCACTGTCATTACGCAAGGGGTGCTTCCATTACGTTAGATGTGCGCCGTCATTACGCAAGGTGTGCACCGTTATGACGCAAGGTGCGCGACGTGAGCATGAGGGGTTGTCATGGGAAGTCTGCCAGCTACAAACAGGGCCGTGTGGAAATCTTATGCTATTTTCCTATAGATGCCTTTAAAATGCCATGTTTTTTTCCTATGGATCTATTTAAAGAGTGAGGGTGTGTTGATAGCTGTGTTCCCTTTAATAGAACACCTGGAACCGTATTGCACAGATGCGAGGAGCTAGTAACTCTATTTATTGGTACTTGTTAAATATCCCGACCACACTCTGATTAATCATACAAAAACACTGAAACACAATTGCGTCATAACAACTAGAAACAGAAATTGCATTTTACGGTTGTGAGGGACTAGGAGCTCCACTTAGAATTCTCTATTATTATTAATTGTGTATTATAGTGACCACACTCCGATTAATCATACAAGAAATACTGAAACACCTGGAATTCGAGAAATCTTGCCAGGGAATGTTGTCGGAATCTCACCAGGGCTGTCGTGACGTCACAGAGCTGTCGTGGAAGCAGGGCGTCGTAGGAATCCTATGTTAATCTGCTATAAGTGTTGTAGAAGTAATTACCCCTAGACTATTACTGACAATGTTTGCTTTTTATTTTTATTAATTAGATACTTTAAATTAGAATTAGATATTTAATTTTTACTTCAGGGACATGAAAAACTGGAGAAACACTCATTTTATTAGCCAAAACCAAAACTTTTGCAATCAAAACAAACAGAAATTATTAAAAAAAAACTTTCCCAATAAGATATTTTTCAAATAAAAGTAAAGAGCTATCTAAACTTGTCTAGAACTATCTAAACTATCTAAGACATGTTTCCAAGATACTCCTCAGATATTGTTATTGTATCCTTTTGACAGCCTTCCTGCAATCACATTTTTCAAAATTTTAATCAGTGTTGAGGGGAGGTGCATATAAAAAGGAAAATGAGGGAGGTGGACTTGTAGTCCCCAGTCCCTTTTCAACATCCCCCTTAATATATCCTGTAAGTTTCAAATCAATACCCTTAGTCATTCCTAAGATATGCACTCTTTTGACAACCAGCATGCCTTACCTTAGTCCCTCCAGGGTCAGGTGTGGCACATAGGGCGTCTATAAGGCCTCTCCAGACGTCGCGGAGCAGATTTGTGGCAGTGACGTCCTCCCATTGTGGTTGAAGTAACAGATCTACTGTCCTCAAGTCCCGGTCGTACTGTCGTCTCAAGGTATGTTTTCGGTTGACCTCTTCCACGCCTTCCCTCTGGGCACCACTCGTATACGGTTCTTGGAAGTTGGTTCCCATGAATTCGAAGGACGTGACCAAGGTAGGTTGACCTTCTTCGCTTCAGGAGATCGGTAATAAGAAGCTGACGAGTTCCTTGACGAACTTCTATATTCGTAACCTTCTCCTGCTACGGTATGTTCAGGAGTCTTCTAAGGCACATATTCTCAAACGCTTGGACACGCTTTTCCAGCTGTAAATTTTAGTTTCCAGCACTAACTAGCGTAAAGTAGAATGGACAATACTGTTTAGAAGACGTAGCTTTAAGCGTAGTGAGTATTTACTACTACGCCAAACTGGTTTCAGTTTGTTGAAAGCTGAAGTTGCTTGTCATATTCTTTTTTCTATTTCACTCGTGATTTCACCATCATGTTCAATCCAACTCCCGAGATATTTGAATTCCTGGACTTTTTGAACATCTTTATCTTTGCATCTTAGTATCAGCGGTGAGTTAGATGTGGCCATACTCTTTGAGTTATCCACGTTTACGGTCAGTCCCACTTTCTCGGCCTTATCAGTTATGATGTCGAGTAGCATATGTAATTGTTTTTTCGCTTCTTCTAGGGGGACTACGTCATCTGCGAAGTCGAGATCCGAGATCTGTCTGCTGCTAATCTTTACTCCACAACCTGATGACTTCCGTAGAACAGAGTCCATTATGGTTACAAACAGAAACAGATATATAGAACACATCCCTGTTTAACACCAGACATTATCCTAAGAACCGTGTCTCCCCGTTTTCGGTTCAAACACAGCATTTGCTACGTTCATAAAGATCTATTATCATTTTGACTAGTTTCTCAGGTACACCCTAATCTATGCTGCGGAATCCATGCTACTCTTGCCTAAGGTGCGAGTCAAGGGCTGCTCTTAGGCGATGCAGTATGACTGTGGCTAATAATTTATTAGGAACCGACGTTAGATTGATACCTCTCCAATTGCTATATATTAGGGCATCTCCCTTCTTGGAAAGTCTAACTATTATTCCTCTAGTCCAGTCGAATGGAATGTTCTCGCTGTTCCAGATACTTATTAGGAGGGCGGTCCATATAGCTATGCAGGCTCGAAGGGGTACCTTTAGCATTTCTGCTGTGATTCCATCTACTCCTGGTTCACACCTATTTTTCAGCTTTTTCGTAGCTATTATTACTTCTTCGGTGCTGGGAGGGTTAGCGCTTACGTCAATTTGTAAAAACGGTGTGTCAGGTACTATTTCTCGGTCGTCAGGTCGATATATATTCAAAATTTTCTTGAAATGTGACGCCCATACTCTGATTAACTTTCTGGGGGTCAGAAATTAGCTCTCCATTCTCATCTTTTATTAGAGACGACCGGTTTGCTTTCTTACCGACTATCTCATTTGCCAAACGATATGCCATTTTCGAGTCCCCTTTTTTGGCAGCTTCTTCAGCAAGTGCCGCTTTCTCCTTAATCATTTTTCTCTTGTCTCTTCTCGCACTTCTCTTGACAGCTTTATCTTCCTCATTATAGTGGAGCTGTAACCATTCTTTTTTTTATCAGGGCTTGATGAGCTCGGGATAGCTGTTTTGGTTTTCTTTCGTTTCCTTATGTATTCCCAGGTGTTATGTGATATCCACTCTTCTTTCTTTCTTTTCTTGAATCTTATGGTTGTCTCAGCAATCTCATGGTACGTTTTCTTGATTGAGGCCCAGATACATTCCACATCTGTGACATTGTCAAGAGTGTTTAAGGCTTTGAATCTGTTTTTCAGAGATATGCAGAAACCTCTGCGTATATCCCGATCCTTCACTTTGTCGCTCACAAATTGTTTGGGAACCTTCTTGGCTTTCTGTTTCTGAGCTTTCAGCTTAGCTCGCATTTTAGCTACCACAATGACGTGATCTGAATTCACGTCCGCTCCTCGAAAGCCACGTACATCAAACAGGCTGCTTCTCCAGCGTCTTTATATCAGGAAGTGATCAATTTTATTTCTCGTTCGACCATCTGGGGATATCCATGTGTGTTTATGAATTGTCTTGTGCTCAAACAAAGTTCCACCTATTATTAAATCGTTACTCAGTGCATAGTCAACAAGAAGTGCACCATTTTCGTTTATATCTCCTATGCCGTGACAGCCTAGCACCTGTGGACAATACTGGCGATCCGAACCAACTTTGGCATTTAGATCATCAGCGACACACATTATATTGTGACTGGGGACATCTATAGTAACTGCCTGTAGCATGTTGTATAAAGGGGAAGGCGTCAGGACATCGAGACGTCAGGACCACTACCGTGAGGACATCGACAAAATTCGTCATAACATCAACGAAAAATCCGCCAGATTATAGAAACGTCAGAACATCGACATTCAGAACATTAACACCACAGGACACTGACAGGCACAATCGCTACTCGTTAGAATATCGACAGTCATAACATCGACATGTCCGTCCATCGACAGACAAAATCACTACCCGACAGAACGTTGACAGTCACAATATCGACACGTCAGTTCCTCGACAATCACAATCGCTACCCGTCAGAACGTCGACAGTCATAACATCGATACGTCATACATAACGAAAATCCCTCAGAACCACTAACTGTCAGAACGTTGGCAGTCATAACATAGACACGTCATAACATCTAAAAAATTTTCATAACATCTAAAATTTAATAACTTAAGTTTTTTGGGGTTTAGGGTGGAAAGGTACCTAGGTTAGGTTAGGTTACGTATTTAATATATGCTATGCTTTCCCCAAACCCCCCCTGATGTGCAAATATATAGCCGAAATTTGTTTCTAAACTATTATATATTTATTACTATTATATAAACTTACAATTTTTTTTACATAACGAAAATCAGTCAGAACCCCCAACCGTCAGAACGGCGACAGTTGACGTCATAACATCTAAGAAATTTTTAGATGTTATGACGTGTCGATGTTATGACTGTCGATGTTCTGACGGGTAGCGGTTGTGACTGTCGATGAACTGACGTGTCCATGTTCTGACGGATTTTCCTTGTCGACGAAATGACGCTTAGTGCTTGTGACGGTTAGATTAAATGGTAGCACCCTGTAGAAAGTGTCCTTTTCGTCATGATCAGCTTCATTTGTTGGGGCAAAACATACGGTTATAGTCAGTTTTGTGTGGTTGGAGACAAAGCGAACTGTCATTAAAAGTTCATTGACTGGGTTCCAGCTCGCCAGTGCCTTGTGTTCGCTTGGTGACATCCTAACTCCCACACCAGCCCGGTGCATCGAGGAGTCTCCGCTATAGGCCATAGTGTATCCATCACCAAACTTCTCTAAACCACTTCCGGTCCACCTTATTTCGCTGAGAATCAGTATGTCAATCAGATACTGTCACATCAAACAGTTCGCTGTAACGAACTGTAAGTAAGCGACCCGGCTCAATGGTAACCGAAAGTCTAAAAAATGGAATTTTGATACCAATAGATACATCAAAAGAATTAAATTTTAATTGTGATTTCAAATATATAAGTTTCATCAAGTTTAATCTTACCCATCAAAAGTTACGCGCCTGAGAAAATTTGGCTTATTTTCGAAAAAAGGGGAAAAGGCCCCCTAAAAGTTATAAAACCTTAATGAAAATCACACCATCATATTCAACGCATCAGATAACCCTACTGTAGAGGTTTCAAGCTCCTATCTACAAAAATATGGAATTTTCCATTTTTTGCCAGAAGGAAGATCACGGATGCGTGTTTATTTGTTTTTTTTTTGTTTCTTTTTTCTTTTTCCCAGGGGTAATCGTAATGACCCAGTGGTCCTAGACTATCGTAGGAAGGCTCATTGGAATTGAAGTTAAAAGTTATAGTGCCCTTTTTAAGTGACCAAAAAAAATGGAGGGCAACTAGGCCCCCTCCCGCGCTCATTTTTTCCCCAAAGTCACCAGATCAAAATTTTGAAATAGCCATTTTGTTTAGTATGGTCGAAAATGTGATAACTATGTCTTTTAGGATGACTTAATCCCCCGAAGCCCCCGGGGGGAGTGCTGAAAGTTATGAACTTTACCCAATGTCAACATATAGCATTGGTTATTGGGAAGTATACAGACGTTTTCAGGGGGGAATTTTTTCTGGTAGTGGGGGGGGGTGGGGGGTTATGTGGGAAGATCTTTCCATGAAGGAAGTTTTCATGGGGGAAGGGATATTGCTATGAATGGGGCGCCGGACTCCTCAGCATTATTTAAAAAAAAAATCAGAAATTAAATATAAAAAAACAAGTTTTTCAACTGAAAGTAAGGAGCAACATAAAAAACTTAAAATGAACAGAAAATATTAGCTATATGATTGGGTTCGCCCCCTAGTCAGTACCTCGCTCTTTAAGCCAAACTTTTTTAGTACTTTCATAAGAGCTATTTATTCTAATTAACGGCCTTTGTGATTAAGGGGTAATTTTTTAAGAATTGGAACAAAATTCGAACTGCTTAAAGAGCAAGGTATTGACTAGGGGGCAAACCCCCTAATATACGTATTAACAATATATGAACATAGAAGTTCGATATGTAAGTTAATTCGAAAGTTATATATATTTATTACTAATAAAAACGTTCGTAAATAAAATTCAACAAGTTTCGAGAAAGCTATTTAACCAAATAAAATTAAAATTAATATGCAACTTTTGTTTTAATTATTCATTTACGGTGAGCCAAAATCAAAACCTACATTAATTAAAAAACGTTCAAAAAACAAAAACAAAAAAAAACAAGTTTTTTTAACTGAAAGTAAGGAGCGACATTAAAACTTAAAACGAACAGAATTTATTTCGTATATGAAAGGGGTTGTCCCCTCCTCAGCGCCTCGCTCTTTACGCTAAAGTTTGACTTTCTCACAACTCCATTTTTTTTTAACAATAAAAAACTTTAGCGTAAAGAGCGAGGCGCAGAGGAGGGGACAGCCCCTTTCATATACGGAATAATTTCTGTTCGTTTTTTTAAGTTTTAATGTCGCTCCTTACTTTCAGTTAAAAAAACTTTTTTTTTTTAATCTCTTTAATAACTTGTTCTGTTTTTGAAATCCGGCTCATGGTTTTCACATTCCAATAACCCATCTTCAATGTTTCTTTTGCAGTCGAAAATCGAGTCCGGGGGCAAGCAGGGGTCATTATCTGGGAGTAGGTTGTATCCGAGGCAGTTGTAAGCATTTCAGTTGCAAGGTTCCCCCCCCCCCCCGAGGATTTCCCCTCAAGGTCCTGAGTCTGGGTCACAATCCCACATCCCAACCCTCCTCACTTTATCCAGGCTTCGGACTGGCTACTGTGCACACCAAAGTATACACAATGCGCAGAGTTAAACCAGCATGCACATACGTAATTATTTGACCGTTAGAGTAATTTGAACAAGATGGGAATTTCATGGTTTTGATTGAATGTTTCTCGATAGAGAGCAGTTTAAAAAGATATAGGAAGGGAGCTGGCAGCCCTCCAGCCACTTGCAAACATCCTTTCAACATGTGCTGAAAGTTTCAACTTGATACCCTCAGCCGTTCTTAAGGTTTTGCAGATTCGCTTTTTGATAAACTGGATGTACATAGTGCCTTTTAATTAAGTTTAAGATATCATTCAAAATTCTTCAAAGGTTCCCCTTAATAGCCTTGGTCTTTTCCGATACACCCAAAACCAGAATTTCCCCTTTTCCAAAGATAAATCCTGCATATAAACTATTTTTAAATAGGATAATTTACAATCCTTACCCTGGGAATGTGTGGGGTATGGCATCTCTGGAGGCATAGCACATTCTTTGACAAGTTTGAACAAAAAGATAGTTGCAAAATTTCGACCATTCCTGAGGAGAGATGGCACGTACTAAGAGACGGAGGGGGGGGTGGTTGTCTTCCAATTTCTCTTCAATGTCCCTCCACATATTTTGAAAGTTTCAAAATAATACCCTCAGCCGTTCCTTAGATATTGCTGAGTTTCCCTTCTCACAGCCAACAAAGTGAGTTCGAGTGTATTTGGCATACCTCTCAACATTTCCTTAAAAATTTAACGTAATACTCTAAGCTTTTTTGGAGACCCAGGATAAAATATGCCTTTTTTCTTGATAAAAGACCTTAGACTATATGTTAACAATGGGCAACGTGCATAATTTACAGCCCTTGCACTGGGACTACAGCCCTTGACTCGGGGGTTGTCAGCCTTGGAGGCATAGTCATTCGACCTTTGGATAATTTTGAACAAAAAGGCTATCACAAATTTTGACCAGATGCATTTGGGGAAAAAGGTGTTCGGAGACGGGCGTAGTTGCCCTCCGATCACTTTTGATTCTTAAAATGGGAACTTAAACTTCTGATTTACAATCCACTGAGCCTCTTCCAATGTAAATACGACCACGATCATGGTTGCAGCGGCAGCTGCAACCTTGTAAAGTGCAAACCACAGCCCATAATAACCAAAAGTTAAAAACCACGTTTAGAAAAAAGGTATCTAGTGAAAAATTGCCATCTGACACTGATTGTGGAATGATGACTATTATTTCGGTTTGTCTTAAATGTACAAGTTTATTGCAAAAAGAAATTTGTGGTGATTTCGAAAAAAAGCTCGAACCCCTCGAAAATGGCGTCAGAGCCAAGTGTCGAGACGAAGCTTTCAAGGAACCTTGGAATCTTGAGAAAACTCAGTCACCATGTCCCTAAGAAAATACTGATCCTGATTTACAATGCAGTTATCAAGCCTCACATTCAATATTGTTCTACAGTTTGGCAATCTAATTTCAAGACACATTTACAGAGACTAAACTCAGTTCACAATAAAGCACTTCAAATTTTAGGCCCAGCACCAAACAGACTATCAATGGCATCACTTTACAGACTATCTTGCACCGTTTTTTGTTTTAAATATTTTTCAGGAACACTCCCATCACCATTTAAAGGCTTATTCACACTAGCATCACAAATCCATAGTTTAAATACACGATCTTCATCAGACATTTATATACCCCCGACACCGACAGCTAGGTCGGAATTTTCTCCTAGAATTGCGTGTGCTAGAGAGTGAAATGCACTTCCGCAAGAGCTGAAGTCATATAGATCTCTCGGCTCCTTTAAAAAAAATGTGAAAAAATATCTAAAAGATTAAATATTTATTTACTAGATTTATTTTATTATTATTAAGTTTAGAATTTTTCGATATTATTATCAATTATCATATTTTAGTTTTATACTTCAAGGGGTGTGAGCGGAGGAGAAGTTGTGTTAAATTTATTGTTATTTGATGGCGGTTCGGGGTGGAATTGGAGTTCCTGAAAAACATGTATTGTTTTGGGAAGTATTGATGATGAACTTTATGTTATAGACTGAGAGTTTTTCGTAGCTGTCAAGTTTGTTTGCAGGATTTTATAGAGGTGTCTTATCTCCCCTAGATCGGTGATATTTAGAAACTATATTAAAAATAAGTTTTTAACTGAAACTAATGAGTGCCATTAAGACTTAAAACGAACATACATTATTCTGTATAAATAGAAAATGATCACAGCAGCGTTGTTTCTACATTAAATTTTAATCAAAAACGAACCAGGATTCATTTTAAGAAACTAAGTTTTTCCGAGGGAAGTAAAGAGCGAAGTTGAAACTTAAATCGAACAAAAAATATTACTTCACAGCCTATCTAACATATATCAATAAAACTAGTACAAATAAACCAACTAATTATGTTTCCCTATGTTTCTAGGATTATAGAAAACTTGTGCTTTACTGAAAACACAAAAGTCAAATATAAAAATCAGGAATATTTATTTGGGAGTCAAAAGTGAGTATGTAGCTTGACAACAATAGACTAATCTTTAAAGTTTTTTTTTTTTATAGTCTTACACCAGTTGTGACATCAGTAGTTTTCAGTATACAGAAATATTGCATTGATTGTCAGGTAGCATTTTGGTCTCGCCAGCTATAATACCAATAGTGAGTAATATACAATCTTAAATTGTAAGGAATATGCTTAAGTATTACTTGAAATGAAGATCGAATAAGATATAGTATGAACTCTGGAAATCAGGTTATTTCTCTCTATACAACAGTGAGTTTCAAGCTACGATACAAATTCTAAGGCTAGTCTATAGTCCTAATACTATTGGGATTGTTTTACTTCGAACTTGTCTACAAACTAATCATGACATGTCCTTTTCGGAACCAAAACGAAAGCGAGTCATTGAATTGAGCCATTGCGCAGAAGTGATACCAAATTAAGCGAAATTAAAATAAAGCAACCGTCCTAAAATACTTTATTTTTATTCCGTAAAAAGTGTCCTTAATTGGTTTGCTTTTGCTGTACCAAAACTCCTATATTATTTTGGGTTTTCAGTAAAGCCCTAGTTTTCTATAATCCTATAACCTTAGGAAAATATCATCAGTTGACTTATTTGCACTAGTTTTGTTAATATATGTTAGATAGGCTGTGAAGTAATAATTTTTGTTCGTTTTAAGTTTCAAATTAGCTCTTTACTTCCCTCGGAAAAACTTTGTTTTTTTAAATTAATTTCCATAAGAAAACCTTATATGTTAACAATAGGTATCTTGCATAACTTATAGCCATTGCCCCAGGAGCTGTGGAGGGGGGAGGGTTGTCAACCTTGGAGGCATAGTTTTTTGGCCTTTGGACTGCTTTGAACAAAATGGATATCTCAAAATTTTGATCGGATGCATTTGGAAGGAAAAGGCCGCGGAGGGGGGCTAGTAGCCATCCGATCACTTTGGATTAAATAAAACCCGCTAGAACTTTCAATTTTCAATCAAATGATCCTCCTTTAAAATTTATACGACCACCCCTTCCGTAAAAACTTTACAGGCTAACAATGGGCAACTAGCATAACGTACAGCCCTTACCCCGGGGGAAATGGGGGGGGGGGGTTGTCAACCTTGGCGGCATAGTTATGCTGCCTATGGACAATTTCGAACAAAATGGCTATTTCTAATGTTTGATTGGATCCATTTAGGAGAAAAAAAGGCTGTGGATGGCCGGTTGCCCTTCGATCGCTTTCGACTCGTAAAAAGAGAGCTAGAACTTTCGATTTCCAATCGAATGAGCCTCTTCCAAAGTCTAAACGACCACCCCTTCCATAAAAAACTAATGTGTTAACAATGGACAACTTGCATAACTTACAGCCCTTGCTCCCAGTCTATTGATGGATTTGTCAACCAAGGAGGTACAGTTATTTGACATTTGGAATATTTTGGACAAAAGAGTTATTTCAAAATTTTGATTGGAAGCATTTGAGGAGAAGAGGGCGTGGCTATTGGCCCTCCGGTCTCTTTTGACTCTCTAAAAGGGCCCTAGAACTTCCGATTTTCAATCGAATTAACCCCTTCCGATGTTTATGCGAAGACTTCCATATGAAGTGCCTATGGGAAAAAATAATAATAATATTCAAAGACAACGCAATAGCGTCGCTTAAAGTAAAGGCCATAAGGTTTCAATGTTTTATTATTATTTTTTTCCAGATTATTCTCATTCGAATGGAAATTGATAGTTCTAGTGCTCTTTTAAGAGTCAGAGGCGATCGGAGGGCAACTAGCCCCCCTCCTATTCACTCTTTTCTCCTAAAATACATCTGAACAACATTTTGAGATAATAATTTTGCTCCAAATAGTCCAAAGGTCAAATAACTATGTCTATGAGGATGACATACCCCCCCCCCCTCCCACAGCTTTGGAGAGGGATGCTGAACATAATAAAACATACTGTGTGCGTGCTGATTGACAGAAGGACGTATCATTAATCTTAGAAACCGCTGAGGGTAATAAATTAAATATTCTAGGGAATGTAAGTAGTAAGGGTGTACGCACTTTCACGAGTGATTTCATTTGACGAGTGATTTCAGGGGTGTTATAGTCCATATACACCATATACAGTGCAGTTTGACGTGCACATTGTAAAAAGCGACCAATCCTTTTATATTATAGACCTATAAAGTGAACAAACACGTTTTGAGAGTATAATTGAGAGTATATGACGCAAAAGGTTTTTTTTTTTTTTTTTTTAAATCGAAAACTAGAAATTGTCAACCTTTTCAAAGAGAGTGAGTAGAACCTGTCAAAGAGTTTGATAACCTCTAGCTTAAAGGCATCTCATCGAGTTTGATTAAGAATGCAACATGTCTAGAATTGATGCCTAATGCTGTTGAATCATTTACAAAAAAATAACTCTATTTGCAAAAAAAGGGGTACCTTTCCAAACAAAGTGATCAAAAAAACATGTCTTTAGCAACTTCGTTCATCATGATAGTGAATAAAAATGAAGATATTTATAGACAGTTTCAATTAGCTATGGCTAAGTTTTTTAAAGACAAGGTGTTTTCTTGCGAAACCTTCATAGCTTAACTGAACTTAATAATTGGGGTTAAAAATAAAGCTAGGAGGGGGAATTCAGTTTTGAAGGATGTGTAAAAATGCTACTTACTTAATATCCCGTAACATCTGACTTGATTAGTGAATATGATGCTAGGCAGGGGAATTAAGTTTTGAGGGGATGTAAAAATGGTACGTATTTAGTAGCCGCTCAACATGTGACTTTACATACTTCATTAGAAATAGGTTATTGCTAATAATACCTCCTCGACAGATCAACTATTAAATATTTATCGGGCTTTTATTTTTTCTGTTCAATTATTTTCAGTGTAAGCCAATATAAAGCTAGGGGGGAAATTAAGTTTTGAGGGGGTAAAAATGGTACTTATTTAGTACCCGGTAAACATGTGACTTGAAATGCTTCATTAGAAATAGGTTATTGCTAATGATACCTCCTCGACAGATATTTTTTATTGTATTTTATATCTATTAGCCAAACGTTGCGTTGAATGTCACACAAACTAGTAAATATTTATCGGGCTTTTATTTTTACTGTTCAATTATTTTCAGTATAAGCCAATATAATACTAGGGGGGAAATTAAGTTTTGAGGGGGTAAAAATGATACATATTTAGTATCCGGTAAACATATGATCTGAAAGGGCGCGTTAGTAATTAGTTATTTCTAATGATACCTACTCGACCGATATTTTTTTATTGTATTTTATAGCTATAGGTCAAAATTTGCGTTTTGTTTGCCACATCAACTAGTAAATATTTATCGGGATTTTATTTTTTCTGTTCAATTATTTTCGGAGTAAGTCAATATAATGCAAGGGGGGAATATTAAGTTTTGAGGGGGTAAAATGGTACTTATTTAGTACCCGTTAAACATGTGACCTGAAATGCCGCATTAAAAATAGGTTATTGCTAATGATACCTCCTCGACAGATATTTTCTTATTGTATTTTATAGCTATTAGCCAAACGTTGCGTTGTGTTTGTCACACCAACTAGTAAATATTTATCGGGCTTTTATTTTTTCTGTTCAATTATTTGCAGTGTAAGCCAATATAATGCTTGGGGGGAAATTAAGTTTTGAGGTGGTAAAAAGGGTACTTATTTAGTATCCGGTAAACATGTGACTTGAAATGCTTCATTAGAAAAAGGTTATTGCTAATGATACCTCCTCGACTGATATTTTTTTATTGTATCTTATAGCTATTAGCCAAACGTTGCGTTGTGTTTGTCACACCAACTAGTAAATATTTATCGGGCTTTTATTTTTTCTGTTCAATTATTTCAGTGTAAGCCAATATATTGCTAGGGGGGAAATTAAGTTTTGAGGGGGGTAAAAATACTACTTATGCACGAGGCTTCAGATGCTTGGGGTTCAGTTACACGGGGATTCAGTTACAATGGAACCCACACAAAAACAATGGGGCACACACACAAAAGCCAAATTAGGCCAGTGGTCAATGAGAAATCGTAAAATACCCAAGAAAATGAGCAAGTCCCAATGGTGCAAGTATTTAGTTAATATAATGCTAGGAGGGGGAATTAAGTTTTGAGGGGGGTGTAAAAAATGGTACTTATTTAATATCCCGGTAAACATACGACTAGAAAAGTTTCAGGAGATATGGACTATTGCTTCTTTCTGACCTAATCGCAATTCCTTGACAAATATTTTTTTTATTTCTATTTTATTGCTATTAGTCAAAACATTGCATTGTCTATGCCACACCAAACTAGTAAATATTTATCATGGCGTTATAGGTGTTCAATTTTTTTTACGTATCTTAAAATGACATGAAATATGCTTATGACTCTAACAATTGTACTCTATGCTTGCCCAGAGACACGATGCGGCTTTGCCCCCCCCTCCCCCCATTTTTTTTGAATTTTTTTTATTGGATTAAATTCTTTTTGGACTTCGAAATTATTCAACTTTTTTTTTACGTATCTTAAAATGACATGAAATATGCTTATAGCTCTAACAATTGTACTCTATGCTTGCCCAGAGACACGATTCGGCTTTCCCACTGGTACTCTATGTCCGGTTATCGACACTACCTAGTTTATTGCATGTATTAAATCAGTATTTTTGCGAAGTGGAACGATGAACACATAACTAATATCTCTAAAAAAGTGAAGATGAAGCATTTTAAGAAAGCGTGTTCACATGATAGTGTTATTGTAGCATTGAGTGCTGACAAGGAGAAGCATTTAAACTATGAAATAAGTACAAGTTGTAGCACGATCGGTAACGTATGTGTGCCTTGTCATGGGAGTAAGTAATTAAATTTCTTTGGAGTACCGAAAAAATTCAACTCTTATGATGGTGGATATTCGAGATTGAGATCTTCGTAGATGATTTCACTCAAAGAGAATGACCACATAAAAATAGTATTAGATAAAGAGGGGAATCTTCTTTCTAGTGCTTGTGGTAACAATTTACCCAGTGTTTCACCATTTCGTCAGCTTTCGGGTATTAGCATTCAAATGAAAGCAAAGACGAAAAGAAAAGCCTACTCTTCTACTAATATCATAAACCATATCTTGTCTACAGGCCAGAACTGTTACCTGAGTAAAAATAGTGTGATAATAGACAGTGAAATTGCTAGAAAAATAAAAAGGGCATTGGCAGAAAATATCACTAAGGAATATAAATGTGAATCGATGAAAAAAAAGTACTAGCAAACGTTACTGTCATTGATCAAACAGTCAATGAACCAAATAATACCAAAGACGAAAAGCATATTGAGCCTGTCGATGACACACCTATAAGAATTGTGTATGAGTCAAAATGGAATAATGATTATTCTACTGATTACGAACTAAGAGAAGACAATAGCTATAATATCAAGAGAGAACTTGGTGAACCATTTTATGGAACAGATTCAAAATGTCCAAAGTTGTTTATTGATATTAATATATATTTTTTGTATTAATATTCTACATGACATTATTTCATTAAAAATATATTATGCATTAAAGTGTTATGTATTCATTATTTTTAGAGTATGCTAGCAGATCAAACGTTTAGAATGTCAATTAAAACATCGGAGATGTAAGAAAAGGAATTTGCATACATCATATGTTGGATAAGTAGGTTAACATAGATAAAATCTAAGTATGAGAATGAATAAATTCTCTATCAACATCTATTGACAGATACTTGTGATAGCATTGACAAAATCTAAGTATAAGAGTGAATAAATTCTTTATCAATGTATTTTGACAAATACGTTTGATAACACTGACATTTTTTAAGTATCAAATGGAACAAATTCTTTATTAACATTCTTTATCGATATCATTTGTCGGATACGTCGGATAACATTGAGGAAATCTATCTATTAGAATGAATAAATTCTTTATCATCGTCCGTTGTCGGATTTTTCATTATGAAAAAATTGTAAGTAAGTAAGTAAGTAACAAACTCTTTCTTGAATTCACCTCTTGGATACAAAATACATAAATTAAAAAAAAATTGTAATTTCTAGACTTCATTTGCATGCAATAGATAGCGAAAGTTCTATGACTCCTCCCCGTAATGAATTCTAAGGGTTTTATGACTCCTCCCCACAATGAATTCAGATGGTTTTAGGACTCATCCCCCTAGCCATAACTCCATTCAACCTTGAACGAAGGTATAAAAGTTTGATGAAGTACTTCTCTACTTAACAACTAAATTAATAGCTTCCAAGATAATAGGACTGTATGACACAGAATTTATCGGTTTGAAAAAATCATCTTGTAGTGAATGTGTATTTTTATTATTGTCTATGGAACTCAAAGAAATTGACTGTTATCATTGGATAGTAAACTATAATATGTTTGAGTATGATAAAAGGTCGTGGAGCACTACATTACGTCGTATAAACAGACTGGGATTCTACGATAGAGTGATTACACCGCTTAATAATAGTGGTCAGGAACTGAGAAATGTTCAGGAGGAACTCAGTGAAATTTGCAGCTTTTTCGGGGTTGAAAAACTCTACGTAAAGGGAAATGTACCTACAGATAAAGTTTTAATTCAAAAGTGTGACCCTAGGATTCCACTTTTTAATCTAGAAGAATTAAAGTGTCCTAAATTTGAAGGGGCTTATCACCGTCCTGAAGACGAGGTTAGGCTCTTCGCGCAGTGGATACCTAAGGACATACTTGATCGTGATAAATGCATAAGACACGGTAAAAACTATTCTATATCATGGAACCATCGTTTTTGGATGTATAAAAGTGAACTCTAAGTACAATTCTAATGTAGATATGTGTTTTTTCTCAAAATATCTGTTAATATGTTAAAGTAATTAATAACTTTAAGGTTAACCCGTCTTTATTCTTTAAAATAGTTCTATTCATTTCATTAAGTTATGAAGAAATTGTAAGTAAGTAACAATCGCTTTCTTGAATTCGCTTCCTGGACACGATACAGATATTTCATTCAAGAAATTATGAAAAAATCGCAAGTAAGAAATAAACTTTTTATTTTTTTTACCTCTTGGATACACAATACGGAAATTTCATTCAAGAAATTATGAAAAAACTGTAAATAAGTGACAAAATAATTATGGAAGTCAGCTCTTGGATACACAATGCAAGAACTTTTATTCAAGAAATTATGAAATAATTACAAGTAAGTAACAAACTCTTTCCTGAATTCGCCGTTTGAATACACAATACAAAATTTAATTCAGAAAAATATTAAAAAATTGGGTTAATTTAGGTTTACATAGAGTGGCGGCACCACTCTATGTGAACTTAAATTAACCCAACTTTTTGCATATCTCTCTCACTATGAGTGTGTGTAGTTTGTTACTTACCTACAATTTTTTTTTATAATTTCTTGAAGGAAAATCTGTATTGTGTATCCAGGAGGAGAATTCAAGAAAGAATTTGTTACTTACTTACAATTTTTTTCATAAGTTCTTGAGTGAGATGTCTGTATTGTGTATTTAAAAGGTGAATTCAAGAAATAGTTTTTTACTTACTTACATTTTTTTTTCATAATTTCTTGAATGAAATGTCTGTAATGTGTATTCAAGAGGTGAATTCAAGAAGGAGTTTGTTACTTACTTATAATGTTTTCATAATTTCTTCAATGAAATTTATTTATAGTGTATAGTGTATCCATGAGGCAAATTCAAGAACGAGTTTGTTATTTACTTACAATTTTTTCATAATTTCTTTAATGAAATTTCTGTATTTTGTATCCATGAGGCAAATTCAAGAAAGAGTTTGTTATTTACTTACAATTTTTTCATAATTTCCTGAAAGAAATTTCCCTATTGTGTATCCTTGAGGAGAAATCAAGAAAGAGTTTGTTACTTACTTACAATTTTTTTTATAATTTCTTGAAATGAAATGTCCGCATTGTGTATCTTTAATAAGAAATTAGGAACTAGTTTGTTTACAATTTTTTTTTTCACAATTTCTTGAACGAAATTACCGTATTTGTACCCAGAAAACGAAGTCAAGAAAAAGTTTGTTTAAAATTTTTTCATAGTTTCCTGAATTAAATTCTGTATTGTGTATTCAAACGGCGAATTCAGGAAAGAGTTTGTTACTTACTTGCGATTTTTTCATAATGTCTTGAATGAAATATCTGTATTGTGTATACAAGAGGTGACTTCAAGAAAGAGTTTGTTACTTATTTACAATTTCTTCATAATTTCTTGAATGAAATTTCCGTATTGTGTATCCAATAGGTGAAAACAATAAAGAGTTTATTTCTTACTTGCGATTTTTTCATAGTTTCTTGAATGAAATATCTGTATGGTGTCCAGGAAGCGAATTCAAGAAAGCGATTGTTACTTACTTACAATTTCTTCATAATTTAATGAAATAAATAGAACTATTTTAAAGAATAAAGACGGGTTAACCTTAAAGATATTTATTGCTTAAACATATTAACAGATATTTTCAGAAGAAATATATATCTACATAAAAATAGTACTTAGAGTTCACTCTTAAACATCCAGAAACGATGGTCCCATGATATAGAATAGTTTTTACCGTGTCTTATGCATTTATCACGATCAGGTATGTCCTTTGGTATCCACTGCGCGAAGAGCCTAACCTCGTCTTCAGGACGGTGATAAGCCCCTTCAAATTTAGGACACTGAAATTCTTCTAGATTGAAAAATGGAATCCTAGGGTCACACTTTTAAAATAAAACTTTATCTGTAGGTAAATTACCCTTAACATAGAGTGCTTCAATCTGTTCCATAAAATGGTTCACCATGTTCTCTCTTGATACTATAGCTATTGTCTTCTCTTAGTTCGTAATCAGTAAAATAATCATTATTCCATTTTGACTCATACACAATTTTTATAGGTGTGTCATCGACAGGCTCAATATGCTTTTCGTCTTGGGTATTATTTGGTTCATTGACTGTTTGATCAATGGTAGTAACGTTTGCTGGTACTTTGTTTTTCATCGATTCATCTTTATATTCCTTAGTGATATTTTCTGCCAATGCCCTTTTTATTTTTCTAGCAATTTTACTGTCTATTATCACACTATTTTTACACAGGTAAAAGTTTCGGCACGTAGACAAGATATGGTTTATGATATTAGTAGAAGAGTAGGTCTTTTTTTTCCTCTTTGTTTTCATTTGAATGCAAATACCAGAAAGCTGACGATATGGTTTAACACTAGGTAACATATTACCACAAACACTAGCAAGAAGATGCCCTCTTCATCAGCTATTATTTTTATATTGGCATTCTCTTTGAGTGCAATCATCTCCGGAGATCTCAATCTCGTATATCCACCATCATAAGAGTTGAATTTTTTTGGTACTCCAAAGAAATTCAATTCCTTACTGTCGTGACAATGCACACATACGTTTCCAATAGTGCTACCACTTGTACTTATTTCATAGTTGAAATACTTCTCCTTGTCAGCATTCAATGCTGACATCGTGTATCCAATAGGTGAAAACATATCTTGTCTAAGTGCCAGAACTGTTACCTCTTGATACTATAGCTATTGTCTTCTCTTAGTTCGTAATCAGTAGAATAATCATTATTCCATTTTGACTCATACACAATTTTTATAGGTGGTTCATTGACAGGCTCAATATGCTTTTCGTCTTTGGTATTATTTGGTTCATTGACTGTTTGATCAATGGTAGTAACGTTTGCTGGTACTTTGTTTTTCATCGATTCATCTTTATATTCCTTAGTGATATTTTCTGCCAATGCCCTTTTTATTTTTCTGGCAATTTCACTTTCTATTATAACACTATTTTTACACAGGTAACAGTTCTGGCACGTAGACAAGATATGTTTTACGATATTAGTAGAAGAGTAGGCCTTTCTTTTTGTCTTTGCTTTCATTTGAATGCTAATACCCGAAAGCTGACGATATGGTTTAACACTGGGTAACAAGTTACCACAAGCACTAGCAAGAAGATGCCCGTCTTCATCAACTATTATTTATAGGTTGGCATTTTCTTTGAGTGCAATCACCTCCGGAAATCTCAATCTCGCATATCCACCATCATAAGAGTTGAATTTTTTTGGTACTCCAAAGAAATTTAATTCCTTACTGTCATGACACTGCACGCATACGTTTCCGATAGTGCTACCACCTGAACTTATTTCATAGTTTAAATACTTCTCCTTGTCAGCATTAAATGCTACAATAACACTATCATGTGAACACACTTTCTTAAAATGCTTCATCTTCACATTTTAGAGATATTAGTTATGTGTTTATCTTTCCACTGTGTAAAAATACTGATTTAATACATGCAATAAACTAGATACTGTCGATAACCGGCCATAGAGTACCAGTGGGAAAGCCGCATCGTGTCTCTGGGCAAGCATAGAGTACAATTGTTGGAGCAATAAGCATATTTCATGTCATTTTAAGATACGTAAAAAATAGTTGAATAATTTCGAAGTCCAAAAAGAATTTAGTCCAATAACAAAAAAAAAATTCAAAAAAAATGGGGGTAGGGGTGGGGAAAGCCGCATCATGTCTCTGGGCAAGCACAGAGTACAATTGTTAGAGCCATAAGCATATTTCATGTCATTTTAAGATACGTAAAAAAAAAATTAACACCTAAAGAGTCATGATAAATATTCGCTAGTAGGGTATGGCATAGACAATGCAACGTTTTGACTAATAACAATAAAGTAAAAATAAAAAAATATTTGTCAAGGAATTGCGATTAGTTCAGAAAGAAGCCATAGTCTATTTTTCTTGAAGCATTTCTAGTCGTATGTTTACCGGGATATTAAAAAAGTACCATTTTTTCCACCCCCCTCAAATCTGAATTCCCCTTCCTAGCATTATATTCACTAAATACTTGCCCCAATGGGACTTGTTCATTGTCTTGGGTATTTTACGATTTCTCATAGGCCACTGGCCTAATTTGGCTTTTGTGTGTGTGCCCCATTGTTTTTGTGTGGGTTCCATTGTAACTGAATCCCCGTTAAACTGAACCCCAAGCAACTGAGCCCTCTTTAACTTAACCCTCATGCGACTCAACCCCCGTGCAACTCTACCCCATTTACCTAGACCCCGTGTACCTGAACCATCGTGCAAGTGAACCTCCGTGTGAACCCTCGTGCATAAGTAGCATTTTAACCCCCCTCAAAACTTAATTTCCCCTCTAGCATTATATTGGCTTACACTGAAAATAATTGAAAAGAAAAAAAAGCCCGATAAATATTTACTAGTTGGTGTGACAAACAACGCAATGTTTGGCTAATAGCAATAAAATGCAATAAAAAAATATCTGTCGAGGAGGTATCATTAGCAATAACCTATTTCTAATGAAGTATTTTAAGTCACATGTTTGCCGGGTACTAAATAAGTACCATTTTTATCCCCCTTAAAACTTAATTCCCCCTCTAGTATAATATTTGGTTACACTGCATATTACTTAACAGAAACTATAAGATCCCGGTAAAACTTTACTAGTTGAAGTGGGAAAAACAACGCAACATTTGGCTAATAGCTATAAAATACAATAAAAAAATATCTTTTGTGGACGTATCATTAGCAATACATTATTTCTAATGAAGCATTTTAAGTCACTTGTTTACCGGGTACTAAATAAGTACCATTTTTACCGCCTCAACACCTAATTTCCCCCCTAGTATTACATTGGCTTACACTAAAAATAATTGAACAGAAGAAATAAAAGCCCGATAAATATTTACTAGTTGGTGTGACAAACACAACGCAACGTTTGGCTAATAACTATAAAATACAATAAAAACATATCTGTCGAGGAGCTATCATTAGCCATAACCTATTTCTAATGAAGTATTTCAAGTCACATATTTACCGGGTACTAAATAAGTACCATTTTTACCCCCCTCAAAACTTAATCTCCCCCCTATCATTATATTGGCTTACACTGAAAATAATTGGACAGAAAAAATAAAAGCCCGATAAATATTTACTAGTTGGTGTGACAAACACAACACGTTTGGCTAATAGCTATAAAATACAATACAAAAATATATGTCGAGGAGGTATCATTAGCAACAACCTATTTCTAAATAAGTTTTTTAGGTCACTTGTTTACCGGGTACTAAATAAGTATTATTTTTATCCCCTCAAGACTTAATTTCCCCCCTCGGATTATATTGGCTCACACTGAAAATAATTTAACGGAAAAAATAAAAGCCCGATAAATATTTAGTAGTTGATGTGACAAACAACGCAACGTTTGGCCAATAGCTATAAAATACAATAAAAAAATACCTGTAGAGGAGGTATCATTAGAAATAACGTATTTCTAACACAGTATTTCAGGACAAATGTTTACCGGGTACTAAATAAATACTTTTTTTACCCCCACCCTCCCCCTCAAGACTTAATTTCCCCCCTAGCATTATATTGGCTTACACTGAAAATAATTGGCTTACACAGAAAAAATAAAACCCCGATAAATATTTACTAGTTGTTGTGGCAAAAACAACGCAACGTTTGGCTAATAGTTATAAAATACAATAAAAAATATCTGTCGAGGAGGTAGCATTAGCAATAACCTAATTCTACTAAAGCATTTCAAGTCACATGTTTACCGGTTACTAAATAAATACCATTTTTACCGCCTCAAAACTTAATTTACCCCCGAGCATTATATTGGCTTACACTGAAAATAATTGAACAGAAAAAATAAAATCCCGATAAATATTTAGTAGTTTGTTTGACAAACAAAAGGCAACGTTTGATTATTAGATATACAATACAATAATAAAATATCTATAGAGGAGGTATCATTAGCAATAACCTATTTCTAATGAAGCATTTCAAGTCACATGTTTACCGGGTACTAAATAAGTACCATTTTTACCCCCCCTCCCCCTCAAAACTTAATTTCCCCCCTAGTATTATATTGGCTTACACTGAAAATAATTTAACAGAAAAAATAAAAGCCCGATAAATATTTAC
The DNA here is from genome assembly GCF_049724085.1 of Artemia sp. Qi Xiang Cuo. NCBI lineage: Eukaryota > Metazoa > Arthropoda > Branchiopoda > Anostraca > Artemiidae > Artemia > Artemia sp. Qi Xiang Cuo. The sequence goes on from NC_142799.1 coordinate 37,115,451, forward strand.
TAGTTGGTGTGACACACACAACGCTACGTTTGTCCAATAGCTATAAAGTAAAATAAGATAATATAAACCGAGGAGGTATCATTAGCAATAACCTATTTCTACTGAGGCCATTCAAGTCACATGTTTACCGGGTAATAAATAATTACCATTTTTACCACCTCAAAACTTAATTTCCCCCCGATCATTATATTGGCTTACACTGAAAATAATTGAACAGAAAAAAAAAAGCCCGATAAATATTTACTAGTTGGTGTGACAAACACAACGCAACGTTTGGCTAATAGCTATAAAATACAATAAAAAAATATCCGTCGATGAGGTATCATTAGAAATAACCTCTTTCTAATGAAGTATTTCAAGTCACATGTTGAGCGGCTACTAAATACGTACCATTTTTACATCCCCTCAAAACTTAATTCCCCTACCTAGCATCATATTCAGTAATCAAGTCAGATGTTTACAGGATATTAAGTAAGTAGCATTTTTACACATCCTTCAAAACTGAATTTCCCCTCCTAGCATTATTTTTAACCCCAATTATTAAGTTCAGTTAAGCTATGAAGGTTTCGCAAGAAAACACCTTGTCTTTAAAAAACTTAGCCATAGCTAATTGGAACTGTCTATAAATATCTTCATTTTTATACACTATCATGATGAACGAAGTTGCTAAAGACATGTTTTTTGGATCACTTTGTTTGGAAAGTTACCCTTTTTTTTGGCAAATAGAGTTATTTTTTTGGTAAGTGATTCAACAGCATAATGCATAAATTCTAGACATGTTGCATTGTTAATCAAACTCGATCAGATGCCTTTAAGCTAGAGGGTATCAAACTCTTTGACAGGTTCTTCTCGCTCTCTTTGAAAAGGTTGACAATTTCTAGTTTTCGATTAAAAAAAAAAAAAAAAAAAACCTTTTGCGTCATATAATCTCAATTATACTCTCAAAACGTGTTTGTTCACTTTATATGTCTATAATATAAAAGGATTGGTCGCTTTTTGCAATGTGCACGTCAAACTGCACTGTATATGGTGTATATGGACTATAACACCCCTGAAATCACTCGTCAAATGAAATCACTCGTGAAAGTGCGTACACCCTTACTACTAATGTAAAAGTCTAACCCCCTTCTCTAACTGTAAAATTCTAAAGCCAACCGCGTCATTTGCGCTTTACTGAAAACAAATTATATTACAAATATTTTCGTTTTTACTTATAACACTGTTAATAAAAATAAAAATTACATTAAAATAAAATTTTGAACTGCTGAGCAGTTTAATGTTATTTTGTCTTTCCAAGGACAACTCAAGGCCAGTGGCTTAATTTCATCAAAATCCGGGGGAGGGGGGAAGGAGTTGAAGCCACTTTTCCCAAATCAAGCAAAAATTACATTAAAAACTTAAAAATAAGCCATTTGGTACCATGAAAGTACTATGTAGTACTATAAAATTAATATAAAGGTACTTTATAGTACTATCAAGATAAATATAAACTAAAAAACTGATCTGTTTCTGCTGATGCTTGAATTATGCAAATGTATCTTATTTTTGACAAGAATTTGAAAGAAACTAAATTTCATCTGGGTGGAGGAGGGGGGTGTAAACTGGGGTCGGGGGGGGGGGTAAACTGGGGTAGGGAGGGGGCAAACTGAGGTATGGAAGGGTCGGTCCCCCCTCCTACCCCATAGCAAATTTTACCCCTGTTCAAGGCACGTATGGTTTTCAATAAAAACGCCGATGACGCAATAGGCTTTAGACTTTTACAGTTAGGGAACGGGGCAGTAGCCCAATTCTTGTTTGTAGTGATTTTCGTTCGTTTTAAGCTTGATATGCATATTATATTTAAGTACTTACTCGTTGTAAGATTTATTTGTTTATTTATATTATACCTGTTGAATGTTTGTTTACTATGAAATTTTTGGGAGGAATTAACCCGAATTTCAATTAATAGAGTCAGATAAAGGAAATTTTTGGGAGGAATTAACCCGAATTTCAATTACTGAAAGTTTCTGAAAGTTTTATTTACCTAGCTCAATGGCTTTCCCTGAAGCTATAAAAAAAGTATGCAAGGGCAACCGATTTGTTTACCCTAGGCACATACATAGCGAGTATTTTGAATAAATAATATTTTTGTTCATTTTATCAGATAAGTATTCATCCCAAATTTAGCCTTGAATAGTTGCGACGAAAAGGATATTTATCTTTAGATAGATGATTAAATGGCTAATCAAACGGATTGTTTATTTCTTGGTTGTCTTTACTGACCTTTACGATCTAATATTCTCCCACAAGACCCGCATCCTAGCGCACATAGATTATTGCTAAAATGAATGCATTTCGTGAAACCCGAAAATGTATGAAAATCGTAAAGCTTGTTGAAGCTCATGAAAGATCAGTGCCGTTTGGAGGGGAAGGGGTTGAGGCAGGTACTTTAGAAGGGTTTAGGAGGATTGTCTGTAGTGGGTATAGGAGAAAAATAATAGGAATAACTGTAAACCAGATCTGATATTTCAGAGGGATAAAACGGACTAGTGGATTTGATAAGCAACTTTAGATAGTTTTTGATCGAAAGTCTTGATGGATAATTTAAATAGTTTTATTGTACCTTGAGTAAAATGTGATATATTTAAAATACAAAAAAATTAAATCTTTTTCTTTCTAAAGATAATTCCGACTTCCTCTAATTAAGTTAAATCTAGTTTCAAAAAAGAAAAGTTCTTAATCAGCAAAAAGAGAAATTGCATTTTAGCCTCAGCCAAAGAACGACGCTATTCAGTTTTGAATTTCGCTAAGATAGTTGGTAATAAAAAAGATGCTAGATACAATTTTTCTCACTAAGTTTAAATTATAAGAGCGTTGTGAACGTTTAAATCATCATAAATATTTAAAACAAATTATTGGACGAGGAGTTCGCATAATGTAATGTGTTTGCGAAAATAATTAAAAAATAACAGCCCCCTCCACAGAACTTGGGCCAATCATGGGGTAGCTCTCACGGCACATGATTAGGACTTAGGATATATAGTGAAGAAAAGTGTTTTTCGTGCTCTCATTATTATGATCAGAATTATTCCAGCGCTCAGGCATTGCAATTCAGTCATTATTGTTATCTCAGTCACCATTGTCGCCAGTTGAAGTGAACCACTGCAGTACAACTAATATGTAAGTCATAACAAAAATATTGCTTTTCTACTTGTGTTTATTTTATTTTATATGTCTGTATCTGGTCGCACGACAGATAATTAGTTCGCATGTCTCCATCGGTAGCGCTCCCAGGGATCTGATTTCTACATAACATTAGAGGTAATTAGTTTCGAGATAACCCAAGGAAAAGAGGTTACATTTATATAGCTACATATTTTGTTTTCTCGCTTTCAGCTGGTGGCGCGGTCAACCATTAATCCTACTCCCCATTACTGTGGCGCAGGCCTCGATGGCACAATCTTTAGCGCTATAAGTGGCGCTATCGAAGAACTTATAAGGTGTAAGTTCACAGCTCTAAAGTATAATATTACATTTGACGCGGTCGATCTTCATTACCGCAATTGTCTCAGTCTAAATATTTTATCGCTAAAAAAGGCGCGGTCGGTAGGATTTCTTTTTATCGCTACAAATGGCACGATCGGAAATTGGAGGAAAACATGCGAACTAGTTAGGCTATAAACCTTGTAAGTTAAATTTAATCATTGGAAAGATACAGACATATAAGAAAAGTGATTAGACCTATTGCCGCTAAGCTATTATAGGAAAAACCCTTAGAATATATCATAGGAGATAGTAGCCTTCCCCAAAATAGGTTAAGTGAAAAAATAAATTTATTTTGAGTTATTCAAACGCAAAAAATGTCAGAAGAATTAAGAGAACTATTAATGGTGCAAAAATTGGTCACGTAAAATATAGAAATAGCAAAATTTATTGTGCAGTAAAATGGACAATCAAATGTAGATGAATTTAATATACAATTCATCCAGTTTGTGGAATTAACTAAAACAGAAACGTTAGTTGGCATGCTCCTATTAAGATTAAAAGGCCAGGACTTAACCTTTCTAAAGCAAATTGAACATACTAGGTGATGACGCCAGCTTGCTAATAAATACGGTGGACAAATTGTTAACGGCATTTATAGATAGATTTATCGAAACCAGTTCCGCAAATAAATTAAAACACGGAATGGTGTGCTTTGACTCTTCACAATATGTAAGAGAATATCTTGATTATATACGGATTTCAGTGGAAGCAAAATAAGGTAAAGTTTCAGGAAAACAGTTTGAAAAAATCATACTACATATCCTTATTCACGGACTACCCCCAAAACTATATAGAATGGTAGTATCCAAAAATATTCAGACGTTGGATCTCGCAGTTCAGGAAGTAAGCCGAATGATCGAAGTTGATACGATGGTGGGTAGTCACAGTAAAGCAAAAATAAATAGCCTAGGCGAATCAAACACAAGCCTGACCTTCATGGACGATCAGGCGTCTCCCAATTTCTTTTCAAGAGATAACTCCCCAGTGCCACAAAGAAATAAAACGCAAGAACCCGCTAGGCAGAAAACAGTACGTTTTCAGCCTGTCAAACAATTTAGTTATGAAAATAACCCTACAATAATAAGATGCTATATTTGTAATCGCCCTGGACATACCGCGAGAGAGTGCCGTTATGTCTCTAATCGCACACCAAGAAATGCTATCGGTAATACACAATAATATAGCAACCATTTGTTCGGAAGAACAAATTTTAGCGCCAGTGGTGCATTAGGCTATAACCAGGGAAGATTGCGCCAATCAGTACCTTACAACACGTATCAACCAAATTTGTACAATCCTCCCCCCAATAGACAAATTAATTACCGATTTGAAAACCCAAATACTCGCCAAAGCTAATATAATACGAGAATGGTATATAGAAATCCCGAAAATTTGCCGACTGGAAATACAAATTTTTCAAGCCGACGGCGAATAGTTAATTGGCCGACGGGAAATGAAAATTTTTCAAGCCGACGGCATTGGCAGTCAGCGCCAGCCGGCACTGACGCAAGAAATCCAAACTTATGTAATAATACTTGGCGAAGGCAGACAAATATAAATCAATTAGATATGCCTACGGAATCTCACTTATCCGAATATCTATTGCAGGCACCGACGCATGAAATAAATCCGCAGGGAAACGTTTCAGGCCCCTCAGAAATATAAATTGGACTCAGAGGGCGCCTAGAACGTTTAATAGGTCCAAACCGATAGTAGTACCGTCTTGTAGTGATAGTAATAATAAGTTACCTATATTTAATGATTTTTGTGTGGCAAATATTTACTTTAAGGCTTTAATTGACTCTGGTGCTACCGCGAACATTATAAACTCATGTGTATTTGATATGTTGCCTCTGCATATTAGGCAACAAAGAAAATTTAATAATCCCAATTTAACCTAAACGAAAAAAGGGATAATAGAATCTTTCCGACAAATTTTATAATATGCGATAACTTTTCGTACGAAGCCATTATCGGCACAAATTTTTTAAGGCCTAATAGAATATTATTAGACGTAGCAAACGAAAGTCTTGTCTACCCGGTTAAGGTAGGGGAAGGAATTTCTCCCTTAAGAAATTGTAACAGAGGTTACGAAGAGAACGTAACAGTAAATAAAATTTCTGGCGGTATAATGTCGCAATCTATGAACCTCATGTCTCGCAAGGAGCACATGGCATAATCAGAAATTTGTTCAATTATTCTGAGAGACATTGCAGAGATGAAGTAAATTCAAATAATAAGTGTATTGAATCTGCAAAAATAAAAATGGGAGATATGCGACAGTATAGGTCAAACGAAATCAAGAAAATAGCGGAATTATGGAAAAAAGTAGTGAACCCCAATGCAGTTCAGGCACAGCCAATGTTATTGGCGGATAGCGCCAGCCTAAATTTAATAGACAATAATAGTGAAGAGAAATATTACGGGTTCACGATAGGGAAAAAAAGTCCCTCCCAAAACGGTGCAAAGAATTTAAATATCACTGATGATTGAACAAGTAGATAGCAAATTTGAAATGTGGTTTGCGACCCCGTCAAATGAAATTCCTGAAAATCTGCTATGCGAAGAACAGATTATATCTTGCGAAAAAGGAGAAGGTTTTATTTGGGTAGCAAATAACCACGAACAAGAGACAATTACAATAAAAAAGGGGACGTGTTTAGTGCAAATCCATGTTATCTCGGAAAATGATTTAGATAGAATGGGAAATTCCACAAGAAACTTAGTAAATGGCATTAAAACCTCAATTAACAAATACCCCTACCTAAATCGCGATTCTTAGGCAAATTTAATATGGATCATATTACTGACTTGGATCTCAAGAAAAAATTATGCAAAATATTATGGAATTTTAAAGATGCATTTTCCGCATCAGAAGATGACATCGGACTGATACCATTTTATGAACATTCAATTTTAACGACTGGTGGTCCTGTAGCAAAACAGCCATATCGTGTGCCGTATAAGCAAAAAGAATGGTTAAAAAATAAAATCCATGAATTAGAAAAAAATGAAATTATACGCCCCAGTATAAGTCCGTATTCTGCACCAGTGGTATTGGTACCAAAAAAGAATGGTGATCTTAGACTTGTTGTGGATTATAGAGCCCTTACCAAACAAGTAGTTAGCGATAAATTTCCTTTACCAAGAATAAATGAAATTCTTGACTCTACTTCGAGCAAAAACAAAATATTTACTTCTTTAGATCTTACCCAAGGTTTCCACCAAGTGAAAATAGCCGAGAAAGATGTATATAAAACTGCGTTTTCTGCAGCTGAATGTGGTTCATACAAATATTTAAGAGTACGTTTTGGACTTAAAACAAGTTCACGCGCACTATGCAGGCCCTTATTACATCTATTAAGAGGATTAAAAATATCATTCATTTTGTTGATGATGTCATATGCGTGGGTAAAAACGCTGAACAACACTTAGCAACATTAGCTAATGTGTTCGACAGATTCAGAGAGGGCAATTTAAAATGCCGGCCTGAAAAAGTATATTTATTTCAACTTAAAATTAAATTTTTAGGAGTAGTAGTAACGCAAGGAGAGATATCTCCAGATCCTGACAAAATAAAATGTGTTGAAAACCTCAAACCCCCTAGAACTATGAAAGAATTAAGAAGAATGCTAGGTCTTATTGGCTACTTTAGAAAATTCGCGCGTAATTACGCCCAAATTGTAAAATCCCTCACAGAGATAACTAAAGGGGAATACCGAAATGCCATCTCTTTCAAGACAGCTCAAACGTCCCTAGACGATCTCAAACAAGTACTCATTTCCGGACCGATTTGGTCGTTATCTGATTTTAATAATGGAAATTTCGTGCTCATATCCGATGCTGGTTCAAAAGAAATTGATACTATACTTTCTCAATTAACAGCGGTAAAAAACCCCAGTTCTCTAGAGGGAACTCCTAAACAAAAGAAAATAGAAAAAGTTATATGCTATTAGAGTAGAACTTTATCAAAAGGCGAAAGTAGTTATTCCGCCACAAACTTAGAATTATTATCTATAATCCACCACTTGGACAAATTTAGACACTATTTAATTGGTAGAAAATTTATACTACGATCAGACCATAAGAGCTTGCAGTTCCTGCGCACATTTAAAAACCCCACGGGAATTCTAGCTAGATGGATTATGAAAATCCAAGACCTAGATTACGAATTTGAACATTTAAAAGGTAAACAAAATGCAGCTTGTGACTTTTTGAGTAGATACCCAGAAGATATTCCGTCGGAAACTGAGGAAAATGGAGTTAACGCTATCAATGCTAAAAGCAAACATAAATGTAAGGAAAATAAAGATAAAGACACAGTAAAGGAAAATAAGGGTAAATATTGTCCCCTGTCTTTAGAAAATATAAAAAGAAAGCAAAAAAAGGACGAGATGTGTTTAGCACTTATTAATTATTTTGTGAATGATTATGCGTTACCAAACAAATTCAAAACTCTAAGAAAACAGATAATAATTTTTACAATGATCTTGTTGAAGAAATACTATGTAGAATCGTGACCACTGAGGCAAATAGATACCAAACATCAATAATACATGTATTACCCAAAAACTTAATAACACCTGCATTCGAATATTTTCATTCAGATATAGGCGGACATTAGGAGTAACGAAAACTTTCCATAAATTAAAAGAATATTTTTACACGCCGTCGGGAGTAACAAACCTCAAGGAATTTGTAAATACAAGCAATGCATGTAACTTAAGAAAAAACCTTCAAGCCTATCCTAATTCCCCGATGCGAAGAGTCCCGGTAGCGAGATTCCTCTTCGATGCTGTATTATTTAAGTTGTATGGAACCAATGGTGGCTTACCTGTCTTCAATAGGGACCACACTTGTATTCTTTCAGTTATAGATCACTTTTCCGGATTTGCTTTAGCAAAAGAATTAAAAAATCAAGGCGCTTACGCCACAAGTAAGGCGTTAGCGAAATTTTTTCTACAATTTGGCATTCCAAATAAATTTTTAAGTGACAAGGGAAGCAATTTTGTTTCAAAAGTAACAAAAGACTTAATGAGTTTTCTTAACATAGAGAAATTGGTGACATCGCCTTATCACCCACAATATAATGGTAAAATAGAAAATAGGCATAACATATTTTCGAATGTATTAAGCATTTATACAAAAGACAACAGGAACGATTCGGATCAATTCTTACCTTATTTAACTAACATAATCAATACAGCTTATTCAGAAACAACCAAAGACAACCCTTTTTATTTACTTTTTGGTCGTGATTTGAGAATCCCCTATGATGAGATTATTGAATCCCAGCAACATTACAATAACTCGGAGGATTACAAACAAGAATTCATAAATAGGATGAGGAAAACTTATAAAATAGTAAAACAAGAGTTGGAAAAATGCAAAATAAGTCAAGAGCTATAAAACCAACCCAAAGTCAAAGGGAGCATAAATTTCAAAATAGGAGATTGCGTTTACCTAAAAAATGAGGCAAAAGGAGAAGGCAATAAACTTTCCGACAAATATTCTGGACCGTACAGAATAGTCAAAAAGTACGATAACGATTATACTTTTTAAATGGAGAACCCCGATAGTGGAAGAACTTACAAGGCACAGGTTAGCCGAATAAAAAGAGCCAAATTTCCAGAAAGATGGGTATCGCGTCCCTCGTCTACCGATTCGTCAGATGCAGAAAATGAGCCCCCTAAATCGAGATTGGCAGAGCTAAAACCCTTTAATTTCAAGCAAGACTATTTCGAGAATGATAGTGACGAGGAAAACTTTGAAGAATTTTTAGCTATGAAAAATCTAGTTATTCCCAAACGAAAATCCCTAATACCAGTGAGAATAAAAACACCAAAAAGCACAAAAAGCTCATCATCGGAGAGCGCAGGAGAATTAGATTATACAATATCTCCAAAAACCCAATTTTTGCCTGGTGGAATTTCGACCCCTTGTCCCCCCAAAAGATTTCCAGACGATATGGTTTCCCCTGCAACAACAATAAAAAAGTCACTTCCGTTAAACGGGTAGTCTAACAGAGCGGTTGAGACTACGGGTATTACTGTAAAGTAAACTCCTCCCAGAGATTCAATTAGAAAAATCGGCGAAAAGCTATGGATTTTATAAATTACCCAATAAAAAAAAGTCAAAGCACTTCATCTAGAAATAAAATTCCCAAGGATGATCGGCAAGGACAATATCATGATATAACTGTGTCCAAGGTCAATCCTAAACAGTACACTTCATGAAGGGAATCACTAGTGCAAAGAATGCCCCATTCCCCTGAATACATGGCATTTAAACAGTGGAGGAATCCCACAAAATCTTTGGATTCCTCTCAAAGCTCCAAAGAATCTTTCAAATCTCCCGAGTTGAAAACTCAAAGCGATGACTTAGAGAATAAACCTTCTACTTCCAGAGGAGTAGAAATTTACAAAGGAAGGACAGGTGATACCTCAAAAAGTGCCACCTCTAAAAGTTCTAATGTGGATTCGTCGGAAACCAGTTCCGAAGAGTCTGGCGGCGAATCAGACCATATAGTAGTTAAAGAAACAGGGAAATCAAAACCGACTTCAGTAGCTGCGCACGCGAAAGAAACAAAATTAAAAGGGCAAGAGTTTTTGAAAAAACAATACAAAAAGTTTGATCTTATTTCGCTAGAGAAACTGAAAAAGAAAAAAACGCAAGAAGTCGAGGAGAAAGTAACGACACAATCAGGTAGAACGGTTAAGAAACTGGACAGATTAAAATACTCTTAAAAATACAAAAATAAATTTTTTATGGATAGGCATCATAAAGGAATAATAATTTAAAAACTTTTAGCTCACAAGTAAAAATCATAAAACTATAAAAACGCTGTAGAAAATTTTTGTTCAACATATATCATGGCTTCGCATGAATCAAAACCGTCTGATACCGTCTGTTCAACATATATCAGTTCCTGAAAACAAATTCTAATTGAAAAGTCACATTGCATATAATTGATTCGATTAATTGCGTTTAATATAAAAAGTCTACCCGTACCATTCCAGCACGATGTATCCAGTCCAATTGAAAGAAGCCGTGATAGGAAGTACTAAGCGAGAAATATTCATACACCTTAGAAATGCTCTTTGGTTATTTTCTGTTCCTGAGAAACTGTTGGAACTTTGTCTTGTTACAATAATAGAGAAAGAATAGACCCAAGTTACAAAACAGAATTACTGTTACAAAACGTGGGTACGATAACCATAAAACAAGGATGTCGACTTGTAACTAAAGAGTCAACTGTTCGAACGCCATTAATTACCGCGACCACAAATATAATAAGTCCACAAATAATCAATTTTAAGGCAATTTACCTGTCATCCACTATTCCGAATATAGAAAACTAGGAAATGAAAACCTCGATACGGTCCGAAATAGAAAATAATAAAGAGACATTAAGGCTTACAAAAATAAGAGAAGTATTAGATTCCCATATTCCCCTATTTACAAATGAAGACCAGAGATTAACGTATGTGGATAATAGATACGGATTGTTCTCAACCAATTTCTGGTGGAACATACTACTGACCGTATGTTTCGTATTCGCGACTTCCCTGACCATAAGAACCATATTGACTTTTAATTATGGAAAAATCCAGAGACTAAGAAGGCGAAAACCAAGAGAAGAACACGGGGAAACGGCTGAAATGCAGAAGTTAAACCCGGAACCCCATGAGAACGTCTCAACCAAGAAAAGGGAAGACATTAGAAAACGGATGGGTATAGAGGTCTCCACTCGTCCTCGCTATGTCTTGTTCCCTCATTGTAAGTGTAGTTTACGTAAAACCGTGTGGCTATGACGCTGCAACATGCGTTACTTAAACAGCACGGACGTGCTTGAATAGTGCAGGCATGAAATATGTTGTAAACTAAGACCTCAAATTTAACAATGTAGAGTAACGAATGTTTAAAGGATTGTTTTAAATCTAAGGGAGAATTAAATAAGTACTGAAGAATTAAATAAGCCTTGTATCGTTGTTTCCTTTCTCAAAACAAATTTGAAGACATCTCTGTTTTAGATTTCCCAATAGGAATTCTATGTATATGAAACCGACATGATAATAATGTCGTTTTATTAAAATCAATATTTGTGCAGTTATATTAGTGTATCTATTTAATATTATCTTGTAGTATAATATTCACCCTAAAATGCACCTAATCGTGTTGTTTATTATGTATTATGACGACTTGTTTCAAAGAACGTGTGATTCTGCCTCGTTATTTTTATTACAATAAGTGGATCGACATAATGGAAATCAATCATTTCAATACATAATCCAGTGCAGATACAACCTAGTAGCATCTATTTTCATCATACCTCAACCAACGAAAAGTACTCACCATAGACTCCAGGCAATTTTCAACCCAAATTGTTTACGAAAATTATAGTTACTTTTTGATCGTTGTTTCCTCGACCACGAGCTATATCGCGTATCAGGTAACACTATATTTGAATCTCAGTATCCAGTGCATTATCGAACTATATAATCCCATAAATCCTGAGAGCCCCATCGATCAGTAAAAGATATAAGTACATAAATATCACCCTTCATAATCATTATGGACCCATGTATCACACGACTGTATAGTTATGATATTTGATGATCCCAAAAATCATTTATGTGTCACAGATTCACGCGTCGAATCCCTTTCGACCATTTCTCGGAATCCATCCTATCACCTCTATGCGAAAAGTTAATATCTCTGATATCCCATAAATGTTAAGAGATAATTTATGAAAAATGGACCTGGAAACCAACCATTGAATTAACAGAAACCAAAATTAACCCCAGTGACTAACCCCTCAGTGACAATATACCCCTCCCACAAGTTACGGACAATATGTTGAAGGAGTCACTATAGTTTGATGTCGACCCATTCCAAATCCAAACATCAATTCCCCTGTGATTAACCAAGGAATCACCGCAAAAGTTAATAGACGCAAGCCAGACACGAACAATTTTATAAGAGAACTATAATATCTAAGTGCACGAATGAACAATTTTATACGAGAATTACGTTCTCTATGTGCTTTAAAATATCCCAAAAATGATATGCTGAGAAGAAAATGAACGCAGTCCCAGTGTTCAACCCCTTAATGATAAGGCACCCTATGAACTATCAAAAAAAGAAGCAGGTGAGAATGAACTTTGATAGCATATTCCCACACACCTGCAGTTGGAAGTATCATTTCCCGTTTGACAATTGGAGAAGCAAGATGAACATAACCATGCTCGAACTGTTCGGTGAAGAAGCTATTGTAAGTGTTTTAAATTTTTGCCAAGACGAAAGGAGTGAAGGACCATAATTTATAACAGAAGGAGTGAGTATGCTAAGAGAAACGTGGGTGAGGAGATAGGTGTGAAGTTAAACATGTCACATTTTAATAGTTTTGATAAAAATTAGTTTCGAAAAACAACTTCGATGACTTATTATCAGAATTATACAACGAACAAACCAAGTGAAAATGTTTTAATGATTACTAATGAGTGTAGTGAACACTTTAAATCGTTTATATATATATATATATATATATATATATATATATATATATATATATATATATATATATATATATATATATATATATATATATATATATATATATATATATATATATATATATATATATATATATATATATATATATATATATATATATATATATATATATATATATATATATATGTATTGTTATTTACTTAGATAGAGTTAGTGTAAAGTCAATGTATTTCCCCATTAATTTAGCGTAGATAGGAAGGATAAAGCTTATAAAAAAGTAGAATAGACTAACCTTGTTGGAAATGTAAAAGCCATCAGTATTAGATGAAGAAAAAGAAAAAAAAATCTTTAGTATAGTAGCTAGGCTAGAACCATAAATAATCTTAGTCTAGTAAATGAACTTTAGATAGGGATGTATAATAAAATAACAAAAGTAATAGAGAGAATTCTTAGCACTCCTGATTAAGCTAAAATAAAAATATAAAATAATTCAATGTCAATCAAAATTATGTAGAATAAATAGTAAATAAATCGCGAATATTTCAAAAACCCAAGGGCAAGCAAGTCCTAATGACGGGACGTCATTAAATAATGGGAAGGATAATATGTACCGTGAGTAAAATGTGATATATTTAAAATACAAAAAATTAAATCTTTTTCTTTCTAAAGATAATTCCGACTTCCTCTAATTAAGTTAAATCTAGTTTCAAAAAAGAAAAGTTTTTAATCAGCAAAATGAGAAATTGCATTTTAGCCTCAGCAAAAAAACGACACTATTCAGTTTTGAAATTCGCTAAGATAGTGGGCAATAAAAAAGTTGCTAAACACAATTTTTCTCAGGATGTCTCAGTTATAAGAGCGGTGTGAACGTTCAAATCATCAGAAATATTTAAAACAAATTATTGGACGAGGAGTTCGCATAATGTAATGTGTTTGCGAACATAATTAAAAAATAACAGCCCCCTCCACAGAACTTGGGCCAATCGTGGGGTAGCTCTCACGGCACATGATCAGGACTTGGGATACATAGTGAAGAAAAGTGTTTTTCGTGCTCTCATTCTTATGATCAGAATTATTCCGGCGCTCAGGCATTGCAATTCAGTCATTATTGTTATCTCAGTCACCATTGTCGCCAGTTGAAGTGAACCACTGCTGTACATCTAATATAAAAATGACAACAAAACTATTGTCTTCATACTTGCGTTTACTTTATTTTATATTATTTTATCTAATCACACGGCAGGAATTTATTTCATATGCCTTCATCGGTAGCTCTTTCAGAAATCTGATTTCTACACAACATTAGAGGTAATTGGTTTCGAGATAGCCCAAGGAAAAGAGGTTACTTTTATATAGTTACATATTTTGTTTTCTCGCTTTCAGCGGGTGGCGCGGTCAACCATTAACATTACTCACCATTGCTGTGGCGCAGGCCTCGATGGCACAATCTTTAGCGCTATAAGTGGTGCTATCGAAGAACTTATAAGGTGTAAGTTCACAGCTCTAAAGTATAATATTACATTTGACGCGGTCAATCTTCATTACCGCAATTGTCTCAGTCATATATTTTTGATCTCTACATTATCTCACTAGTATTTCGGCCGAATGTCACCGAATTGTTGTTGAATGTTTGTTTAAGGGCTTGAATTTAGCTAAATAGCAGAGGAAAGCCCATTGGATCGACTGTGTTGCAATATATCCTCTTGTTGGTGCCTACTGGAAGCGAATTGATATGTGTTCACCTTCCGTGCCAAACTAATTGGTATTGAAATACATGGATTATATAGAATATTTCGGATATATATTATTGAATCTTTGGAGTATTTTTTCAACTAAATTTTTCATTAAGGTTCTTAACTTACATAAAGATAAGTTGCTTTTACTTTTGTCCTCTCCTTAATAGGAAATGCCTGCATTTAAAGAGTTTGATATCGCGTTAGCTAACTTCAAAAATTATCCTCATTGGCCAGTAAAGATACTAAAAGTGTCCAAGCACAGCAAAGGAAAGCCCTCATATTTGGTATTTTGCTATGGGACACATGATGAATACAAACTTGTTGAAGCCAACTTGGCAGAATATAATCCAAGCGTTAGCCGAACTTCAACAAAACAGACTGCAGGTGTAAAGGCTGCATTTCAGGAATTGAAAAATTTGCCCGATATTTATAAATCCCTTTCCAAGACATATAATGCATTAACAATTAAGGAATCTAATACAGGAGAATGTGCTTCGTTGATGGATAAAATCACTTCTACGGAACTTGACCTGAAAAAAACTAAGCGAGAGTTAATGCAAAATATAACTAAGAAGGTTAATGAAAGGTTTTCGGATGCTGATTCTTTCCGCCAGTCATCCCACGACATTATATGTCAAATATATGACGCGATTACTCTTGATTATCTACCAAAATTAGAAAAGATTGAACAATCGCTGAAAACTCTTCGCAACCAAATTATAAATAAGGAAGAGAAAATCATGAAAATTGAGATGAAACTAGATTCATTTGAACAAGAAGTGCTTGTTGATTCGCTAATTTTGCATGGTGTTAAGCAACAGTCCGGATCTGACCTCCAATCAACAATCCTGCAAGTTTTTGTAACCAAAATGAACCTGACTGAAATTAATATTGCCCAAATTAGGAATATCTACAGATTCAAAATATCTCCTGCTTTAACCGATGCCTCCCTAAACGACAAAGTCCCTCATGTTTTAGTTAAATTTGTGAATAGTGATATAGCGAAGAAAGTCTTCAAAGCAAAAGCCAGGTTAGCTTCAAGTGGAATTTTCCTATCGGAAGCATTGACAAAGAGGCGACGTGAGATCCTATATGCCGCTAAGGACAAATTTGGACATAGAAATGTTTGGACTGATCGTGGACAAATTTTGGCAAGGCCTAACGGTGAAAGTGTCACTAGAAAAATTCATACTCTAGCCGACTGTGCTTAAGAATAAGTTTTTTGTGTGTGTTTTTTTTTTTAGATAAGTTTAGTATCTTGCCATTCATATATTCAGCGTATTTTATTTATATTTTACCTATTTTTTTTCTTCATGCCTATACGTCTAATGATGTAATTTAGTTCCAATTAACCTTAATGAAATTTATGGATTTCAATAATTATTCTTTTTTGTTACATGCCTGTTCTCACAAGTCATTGCGTCAGTTTGGGATTTTAATCCTTTGTTATCTTGAAAATGATTTTACTTGTATTGGTCTCATGGATACATTAATGCAGTGGAGCTTTAGCATTATATATTTTTATTTTTTTTATTTCAGGAACTGAGTAGTATGATTAATGATTTAAGGAAGTCACTAAATTTATCTGAAATTATTATTATTAATTTGTTCAATAATATAAAATGTATATGTATCTTACTTATTGGTATGATTATTGTGATCTTATTTATTTATTTATTTTTATTTTTGTTGTTATTTATAGCCTCTTGGTTATTTTATTTGTTTATTTTATTTTGTGTGTGTTGCGGCGCAGGTTTGATACACAGTCTCCTTAAGTTTTATGAATTTCTCTAACTCAGGCTCTTGGGATTTTTACTCCCTTGATGGGCATTACTTCAATTACAAAGAAACCCCTTAGATGTTTTGAGTATTATTAATAATTCCATTTGTCAAATTAAAAGAAATTCCCTAAATACCTCCCAATCAATTACTAGTAAGTATGTTTCTGATTTAAAGTGGGATACTAGACGACATGATCATTTTTCGGTCCTTCAACTCAATACTCAGGGTCTATGCTCAGCGATTGATCAGTTGAGGCAGATAGTTTTGATGGGCGACCCGATGTTATCAGATTATGTGAGACTTTTCTTAATTCTAGCAATGAAATGCTTATAGATATACCCGGTTATTAAATGGAGCGACTAAATCGCAGAAGGATGGCAAAGAGTGGACTAGCAATGTATATTTCTGATATTTTTCCGTATAGTGTTCGAAGTGATCTGTCAAGGAATGACGGAGGGGCTTTTGAATCCCAGTTTATTGAAATCAAATTAAAAAATAAGGTTTTTATAATTGGTAATGTTTATAGATCTCCCAGTGGATCCGTCCCTTCTTTTCTCCAGGTCCTTGATGAGGTCTTGAATTTAATGGGCTGACGTCCATGTGAACTTGTAATAATAGGAGACTTTAAATTAAATCTAATTGACATGACTTCCTCTACTACAATGGATTTTCTCTCAGATATACTCACTGCTGGGGTTCTACCAACAACCTGTATTCCAACACGTGTAACTGATACGCCAGCTTCTTTAATTGATAAAATCTTTTCGTCTCTTAATTCGGTCTAGAATTCTGTTGTAGTGAGTGATGTTTCAGACCATTTTCCTGTATTTTCCAATTTTATCCTTAAAAAAACATTGAATAGTGACACTCCAGCATCTGCTTCAGCTTCTTTTAGGTTTGGTTTGAGTGAATTGATTCGCCTTAGATCCCATTTAGCTGAGGAGACATGGAATAGTTTTGGTGACGATTAAGATTTTTGTTTAAAGTATGATTCCTTTTATGAGTCAGTAAAGGAGTCTATTTGTGACATATCTGTTATGTCCTCCTCTACTTCAAGGTCAAAAAGATCTATCCCTCTTAACCCATGGATGAAGACTAAAGGGTTGGAGAAGAAAAAATAATCTCTGGAAAGCTTTTAAGTCAGCAAAGCCATCTTTGAATGCTGCACGTCTTCAGCAATTCAAACTCTACAGTAATGTTTTCAATTCTTTATGCCGGAAGGCTAAATTCCTCTATTATTCCAAAAAATTCTCGGATTCTGGGAATGAGATTCGAAAAACTCTGCAAGTGATCAATTCCGTCCTCAAACGTTCTTCTCCGGCTCCTTCTATCCCTCCAAGCCTTGTAGTTGGTGATGTGGTTGTTGAGGGTATTCCATCTGTTCAAGAAGCATTTACATCATATTTTGCTAGTATTTGGAAAACTACTGATGCATCAATAAGTTTTCCACAATCACATCTGGAATAGAAATTTTATTCTAGTCCGCGTTGTCTCAAAATAATGGTGTTGTATCCGGTTTTTTATGCTGGAGCAGCCGGGATTGTAAATAGCTTGAAGGTTTTTTTGTTATCTGGCCCTGACTGTATTCCAACTATGGTAGTTAAGTTCATTCTTCCTTCAATTATTTCTCCATTGGCAATGCTTATAAATCTTCCTTTTGAAAATGGGATTTTCCCCAGTTCTCTTAAGCGAGCTAGAGTAATTGTTTCATATAAAGGTGGACCAAGAAGTGACCCAGCCAATTATCGCCCTATATCTTTGCTGTCTGTTTTTAGCAAAATTTTTTGAAAAGGCCATGCTTTCCAGTCTACTTGCTTTTCTAGAGGCTAAAAGATTTTTTCATGATTTTCCGTTTGGCTTCCGAGCTAAACATTCTACGAAGCATGCGTGTGTAGCTCTTTTAAATTTTCTCCACACCGCGCTTGACTCTGGTTTGATTCCTTCAGCTATATTCCTAGATATCCGTAAGGTTTTTGACTCTTTAACTCATGAGATTTTAATGTATAAGCTATCACACAATGGTGTAAGAGGACAGGCTCATGCTTGGTTTGATTCCTATTTGTCAGGTAGAACTATCTCCGTAGATTCCTTTTCCCACTTTTCGTCTGAAGTTGAGTTTGGTGTTCCTCAAGGTTCTGTTCTTGGACCGTTTTTGTTTTTGATTTTTGTTAATGATCTTATAGTTGCGGTTAAGAATCAAAAACCTGCAGTTTGCTGTCGCCTATCTCATCCTGAATCTTTGAACGCTAAAAAAAAATCCATCGCGTTCGCAAGCCTTGGATGCTCTCGGTAATTCTATTGATAACAGTGGTCTCGGTACTTTTATAGGCCTTGAGTCTAAGATGCTTCCCACACTAGTGGGTTGTTCAGAAGAAATTGTGCGTTTGTTTGATGACAAATTCCTTTGACAATAATTTGGTAATTCAAGTTTTTTTAATTTTTACGGTATTTCTATGTTGTGCCCTGAGTTATATAATATACAGCTTTAAATGGGCTCTCTCACTAGACCTAAAGAACGATATGTCCGATTTTTCGGTATTCTTCTCGATGAAAACCTATCATTCAATTATCCTATTGGACTAATTAATAGGAAGATCTCACGGAGTCTTGGAATATTAAGGAAGCTAAAACACATTTGTCCTGCATCAGTTTAAAAAATTATGTTCCATTGCTTAATTGAGTCCTACATCTCTTATTGCCCTACAATATGGATGTCAACTTTCTTTTCCTTTTTGAAACCGCTTTCTAAGTTATATGATAAGGCAAGAAGGCTTATACAGGAAACAAATTGTTCTACAACTAACCCAACTAACCTATTACTTGATTTGCAGTCTCTCTACACTCTTTCGTGTGCGTCTTTCACTTTTCATCAAATTCATGTTGATGTTCCCACATCCCTTTAAGCTATTCCTTCTTTCGTCACTGAAAGGTCCTCGCACCATGTTTATAATTCAAGGAATATTAATATTTTATTTACTCTATCGGCGAGGTCTGACTTTAATCCATTAACTGCTTGTCATATCGTTTGGAATAGCCTACCTGAGTCAGCTCAAGAATTTTACTCGTTCGCTAGTTTCAAAAGAATCTTAAGAAATGTTTAATGTCTTGATTTTTCATGTTTAAATATATTTTTTATTAATTTTTATTTTTATTATTTGGGGGGGGGTGACACTAGCCTGGGTTGGAAACATTTGTTGTGAGGGGTTTTGTGTTTGTATAATATTTTTTTCTTTGTGGTTTGGTTTCAAATATATATTTGGAATTTGGTTTATTTTATTGGATTGTCCAACATTCTTTTTTTTTGGGGGGGGGGGATCTCATAAAATCGCTTTTTGTTTGGGTCTTTTAATAATTGTTTTTTTTTCTCTTCTTTGTTTTGTGTGTGTGTGTTGAGTCTTTGAAAGGTTGAAATGCAATGCATTATATTGAAAATACTTGTATTTGTTTCTTTTTTGTTTCTCCCCTGTTTTTTTTCCTGGCCATAGAGCCTTACGGGGGAGTTTATATTGAAGAGTATTTTGTTGTGTTTATTAATTGAATAAATTGATTGATTGATTGATTGATTGAACTAGAGGCATAAAAAAAAGTTTAAATTCAATTATTTTTAAGCTAAAGGATATCAATTTCTTGTTTTGTTGTTTTTGTGTTTTTTACTTTATCTATTGAGGTGCAAATCTATAATTTTAGATTTGTATATGGAAAGCATATATTGCCAGCTCAACAGTCTGATTTTCAAAGTCAACGACTGTTAGCGATCCCTCTTGTTTGCTGCCTGTCTCACAGATGTAGCCAAAATCGGCACAATCATAATTCGCAGAAGTTCTTAAAAGTTTTTTATCTTAAGAAAATTACAAATTAAAAAACAATTAAACGCAGGAAAAAACAAATTAAGGCTGCAATAGGGTTGATTTAGGTTTGAACAACCGTAGATCAGTGTTAACTTACTAGCATTGACTTAGTAAAGAGAGAAGTTTTTCTCCATGTAATATTTACTCCCCAGACACTTTATGTGGAAGGAGCCGTAAAAACTGGGGAGAGGGCTCGTCAGATTGGAAACTGGAAGTTCTAGTGCTCTATTTAAGGACCTAATATGGTTTAAGGGCAACAACTATCCCCTCTTTGCCCCTGGGTGCCTAATTAGCCCTTTAATTTATCGTATCAAAATTTCTATATCATCATTTTTCTCAAAAAAAGGAAGTTCGAATAAATATAATTCTGGGGATGACGCGGAGAATGACATAAAGAACTGATTTAGGATTAAAAAAAAGGCAGGTGTTTTCAATCTTGGCTATCCGATAGACTTAAATCTTTGAGGGGTCGTTTCATAAGCCAAGTCGACCTCAAATTTGGCTGTGAGGAGAAGGGTGTTACAGGGCCAGAAAATAGGTCAATACCTGTAAGTTCATGGGCCATGTAAACCTAAATGCAAAAAAAATAATAGTTTGGGACACAGGTCTCTCTAAATAGGTCCTAAAAAGGGCCGAAAAATTCGGTTTCGTTTGGCTCGAAACTTATATCCTTTCCCCCGTTGGTCAAAGGAGCCCTACCGTATAAGAAATAACTTTCTGGGTTGGTCTGGTTTGGCAAACGTATTGGTTTGGCAGACCTAAAAAGGATCAACAGATTGGTCCTTTCACGAGTAGTTCAGCGCTTATAACTGGAATATTTTGGGCCAAGGAAGCACTAATACACAAAAGATTAGGTTAGGGACATTCTCCCTAAAAAAAAATTAAAGTGTCTAATGGGCAAAATAATTGCTTCTTTTTTATCTGCTTGAAACTTATATCTGTGAGACCTTGGTCCAAGGGAAACTCAATGGAAAAGAAAAGAAAGAAAAATTGGTTTCCCGAAAAGGGGCCAAAACTTTTTTTCTGGATGGCTTGAAACCTCTATACAAAATTTTTAAGGCCTAAAGAACGCTAATATACAAAAAAGCACAAGAAAACTGAAACAATTCACCCGACAATGAGACCCCAAAATAAATACATACATTTTCAAGGCATTTGTCTGTTTTGAAGTTGTGCCTTGTTATAGACGAGATGTTCCACGCGCTAGATTTTGAATGTTTTGCTTTTTATAAGATTTGGCACAAGGGGACAGACACACTGGCTACTAATCTGAGCTTCCAAGTCTACGTTCGGCTTTAAACCTGGGAATTCAAGTCTTTGATGTACAACAAGTAACTTAGGAACGTCAGACACCGATGGGAGGTTACTATATCACCCTTGAATTGTTAAGGTCCAGCATTTTACATGAGCTAAGGAATTATTTCGTATAAAAATCTTCACAAAAAAGGTCCGCTTAATCCTTCCCCCCCCCCCAATCGGGGTTTATTTTAAAAAGAAAACGAAATAAAATAACATAAAATACACTGCTCTGTCACACATTGGAGGTAAGTCTTGGACGTTTGTCTTTTGAACTAACCCCCCCCCACACACACAAAAAAAAAAAATGTTTGTGTACGATGCAGTAAGTAACATCTAGCTTTTTTTATTTGAGGGTTTTACTGGTAAGAATATTATGTTAAAGTTGGCTGGATAAAGAAAAGCAGATTAATGTCCGTGCCGTGTTTATTGAATATAAAAGACAGGAAAGTGGAGAAAAAGAGGGAACAATTTTTGGAGTAAAATAATCTATGTTTTAATACATTTAAAGGTCATGCGTTCGACGTTCTAAAACACTAGCGAGCTTAGTAGGGAATTTTTGTGAACATCAGGGGGCTGTGTGAGCCAGGAGCTTTAGATACTGGAGTATCTCAATAGAGATTGGAGATCCTTGATATGACTTGAACCGTACTTAGCCCACTCCATGTGGTACTTTTGAAATTCAAAATCTCAAAGAGTAATTTTCACGAATGGATAGTTTCAAGCTATTCGAACTAGCAAAGCTTGTGTATATCATGAGCCCCTTCTTATCTTTTATCTTTAAATTGAAACTGAGTATTGCTTCTATAGGGGTTAGTTTATGGGGAGATTGACAGAGTTCTCTGGACTGAAGCAGCCTAGATAAATAGAGTCGTAGGGGAACCTCTGTCAAAGGGAAGCGATTTAGGTTTACCCCATGTGGCTAGCCAGTTATCTACTGACAAATATGGAAGGGTGGGATGAATTTCCGGATCGGATTCAAACCACTTGGCCAAATATTTAATCTGATACCGTGGAAATCATAATACCTTGAAAAGTTTACACTTTTGGAGACATTGAGACTGGACTTAAGCCACGCTTAAAGCAAGCCCTCTGTTATTAAGCCTTTGGCTGATGCTGATGAAAGCTTCTTAATTCTGATACATTAAGGTTAGGATAATCCTGGAAAATTTCAAACGGTTCATTCAAAATATACTTAGATATTTGGTTTTTAAGGCTGTATTTTGATATAGTTAGTCTAGTAAATGTATATGACAAGACAGCGTGGCAATTAGCATATCCCACTAAAACAAACACACACAAAGAAAAATATATATATTGCTGAAACGAACTTTTTCCGGTTTGTGCCACAAAACATATATTGTAACCAGTAGGTGGAATAGAGCCGAAATGCTACTGAGTGAAAATTCTGAAATAGCAAGTCTGTTCAAAATTAACAAAAATGTCTTATGAAGTATCTCAAATTCTAAGGATATACCGCCGTGTGCGGGGAAGCCATCATAAAATTTTGTAGGGGAGGGGGGGGGCAATTATTCAAGAAAAATCTATGATAATCAAACAGTGCGTGGTAACAAACTGTAAGTAAGGAGCGACGCAGCTCAGTAGCAACCGAAACTCTAAAAAACAGAATTTTATATCAGCTATATATATATATATATATATATATATATATATATATATATATATATATATATATATATATATATATATATATATATATATATATATATATATATATATATATATATATATATATATATATATATATATATATATATATATATATATATATATATATATATATATATAAAGGATTGGCTCATTATGCTGATTCCTTAATGAATATTAAATAAAAAAAACAAGTTTTTTAAACTGAAAGTAAGGAGCGACATTAAAACTTAAAACGAACAGAAATTAGTCCGTATATGAAAGGGGTTGTCCCCTCCTCAACGCCTCGCTCTTTACGCTAAAGTTTTTTATTGTTTTAAAAAATAAAGTTGTGAGACAGAGTCAAACTTTAGCGTAAAGAGCGAGGCGTTGAGGAGGGGACAGCCCCTTTCATATACGGAATAATTTCTGTTCGTTTTAAGTTTTAATGTCGCTCCTTACTTTCAGTTTAAAAAACTTGTTTTTCTATTTAATTTCTGATCGTTTTTTAGTTAATGCAGCTTTTATTTGCATAAAAATTTTACTTTTCTTTTGCTAAATGGATGTCTTTACAAATTAACTTACGTAACTAACTTCTATATTCGTATATTTTTCTTCTGGCAAAAAATACAAAGTTGAAGATTTTTGCAGATATGACCTTGAAACCTATGTAATATGGTTTTCTGATACGCTGAATCTGACGGTGTGATTTTCATTAAAATTCTTTCACTTGTAGGGGATGTTTCCCCCCTCTTTAAATAATCGAGTAAATTTTCTCAGGCTCGTAGCCTTTGATGAGTAATACTAAACTTAATAAAATTTATATATTTGGGATCAGCATTATAAACACATTCTTTTGATACATTTATTGACATCAAAATTTTGTTTTTAAAATTTTCGATTACTATTGAGCCGTATCGCTTGTTTTTTTATTGTTTTTTTATTACGTATATGTTATTACTTATATGAAGGGGTTCTCCCCTTAGTCAATACCACGCTCTTTACGTTAAAAGTTAAAACAAATTTTGATTCACAAACCCCTGAATCACAAAGGCCTTTAATTAGAATAGATAGCTCTTTTGAAAGCACTAAAAAAAACTGTAGCGTAAAGAGCGAGGTATTGACTTGGGGGAGAACCCCCTCACATACGTTATAATTTCTGTTCGTTTTAAGTTCTAATATTCCTTCTTACATTTCAGTTGAAAAAACTTGTTTTTTTTTATTTAATTTCTGAATGTTTCTTAAATAATGCTTGGAAATCCGGCGCCTCCTTCATAGAAATGTCCCTTACCCCAAAGAAACATCCTCCACGGAAATATTATCCAGAGTAACCCCCTCCTCTAGCCCCCCCCCCTCCAGAAAAAATCCTTCCTGAAAATGGTTGTATACTTCCCAATAACCAATAAATAATGCTGGCAAGTCCGGCGCCCCCTTCATGGCAATTTCCCTTCCCCCATGAAAACTTCCTTCATGAACAGATCCTCCAACATAACCCCCGACCCACCCTTCCCTCCCACTAACACAAAAAAAAACACCAGAAAACATATGTATAAATACCAAAAAACAAAACAATATGTTAAAAATTGGTAAATTTCATAACTTCTAACCTTCCCTTTGGGAGATTCGGGGGGATTAAGTCATCCTAAAAGACATATTTATAATATTTTTGACCATGCTGAACAAAATGGCTATTTCAAAATTTTTATCAGGTGATTTTGGGAAAAAAATAAGCGTGGGACGGGGGCCTAGTTGTCCTTCATATTTATGGATCACATAAAAATGGACCTAGAACTTTTAATTTCCGTTCCAGTGAGCCCTCCCACGATATTATAGGACCACTGGGTCGATAAGATCACCCCTGGAAAAAAAAACAAAAAAAAAAACAAACAAACAAACAAATAAACACGCATCCGTGATCTTTCTTCTGGCAAAAAATGGAAAATTCCACATTTTTGTAGATAGGAGCTTGAAACCTCTACAGTAGGGTTCTCTGATACGCTGAATATCATGGTGTGATTTTCATTAAGGTTCTATAACTTTTAGGGGGTCTTTCCCCCTTTTTTTAAAAATAAGCCGAATTTTCTCAGGCGCTTAACTTTTGATGGGTAGCACTAAACTTGATGAAAGTTATATATTTGAAATCAAAATTGAAATCTGATTCGTTTGATATATCTATTGGTATCAAAAACCCGTTTTCTAGAGTTTTGGTTACCATTGAGCCGGGTCGCTCCTTACTTACAGTTCGTTACCACGAACTGTTTGATATAGTACTCATGAAGTCTAATTTTACCCTTCAAAGGCCACGAGCTTGATAAAAATTTGCTGTATTTCCGAAAAAGGGACGGAAACCCCCCTAAAAGTCAAAGAATCTTAATGAAAATCACACAATCAGATTCAGCGTATCAGAGAATTCTAGTTTTAAGGTTTAAAGCTCCTATTTACAAAATTATAGAATTTTGTATTTTTTGCCAGAAGAAAGCTTACGGATGGGTATTGATTTATTATATTTTCCCCCAAGGGTGATCATATCGAACCAATTTTCCTAGAATATCGGGAGAAGGCTCATTTGAACGGAAATTAAATGCTCTAATGCCCTTTCTAAGTGACCCAAAAATTGGAGGGCCACTAGCCGTCTCCCACATCCTTTTTTCACAAAAGTCGTCTGGTTAAAATTTTGAGATAGCTATATTGTTGAGTATAGTTGAAAGGTGCAATAACTATGTCTTTGGAGATGACACAACCCCCCAGAACCGCCGGAGGAAGGACCACAAGTTATGAAATGTGTCCATTTTTGACATATAGTATTTGTCATTGAGAAGTATACTGACATTTTTCAGGGGGGGGGGATTCTTTGGGGTTAGATTTTATACAGGAAGAAGTTCCATGAGGAGGGAAGTTTCCGGAGATGAACCTTCCAGGGGAAATTTTACACAGGGGGAATTTTCCTGAATTCGTCTACGAAATTCGTTTTATTTGTCTTACCTTCTTGTTGGCATGGCAACCCCATTTTATATATGGAGATGCTTTGGGGGAATTGTCCAGGGAAAATTTTCAGAAGATTTGGAATTTCCTGGGGAATTTTTAGGCGGCGGGAGGGATTTCCCATGGAAGAAAATCACCATGGGTGGATAATCACCAGGTTAAATTATCCATGGAGAAATTTTCTACGGGAGAAACTTTCCATTTTTATGGGGGGGGGGGGGTATTTCCACATAATATTTTCCACACAGGGGGAATTCCTCCATGACCATTCAAAGGTTCAGAAATTAAATAAAAACAAGTGTTTCTTAAAATAAAAGTATGTTAAGGAGTATTTTTCAGGCGAAATCGTAAGCAAGAAATTTTGTGGGAGGAATTCGCAGCAAGGATGGAATTGTCCGGTGGTGATTTCTTGGCGGAAGAATTTTACGTGGGATGAACTTTTTATGGATGGTTTTTTCATGGGGGGATTTTTCACGGAGGGGGTGGATTTCCTGGGTCTATTTGAAAAACGATCAGAAATTAAATAATAGAAAGTAAGGAGCAACATTAAAACTTAAGACGAACAAAAATTATTCCGTATATAAAGTGGGCTGTGCCCTCCTCAATATCCGACTTTCTACGCTAAAGTTCGAGCATTTACCTCCAGTCTTTAAGAACGATTCCTGAAATACCAGGCCGTGTAATTAGAATCAGAGTCTTGTTTAAAAGTTCTTAAGAAATTTCTTAAAAGTTCTTAAGATATTTTTTTTCAAATTTCTGCGTACTGCGAATTAGTTTTTTTAATATAGCCCCCCTTCAATGAAAAAGTTTCTGCCTAAGTGCCTAGCAAAGGGGTTAAGATTTAAAAGTAAAGGTTTGTGTTTTTTTTACGTCCGGAGGGAGGGGGTTTTTGGCCCCCTCCTGGTTTTTTCCTTGTGGTGATTATGGTCGTTTGGCTCTACCACAAGTCAGATGATAATTTGAATTTTACTTCCATTTTCCTGTGACAATTTTATCCTATATTGAACATAAGATAAAATTTATTTCGTAATATATTTTAGTGTATCACAAAATAGCAAAAATTAGCACAAATATTCATATTCCACCTGAATTTACTTATTTCAACTTTCTAAACGTAGGTAGGGGTAGGCTACTCATTGTTTAACAGTACGCTTGTTTTTTTTTGGGGGGGGGGGTATATTTGCTAATTGGCGACTGCCATTGCTGAACTTATAAGCGCTGCCAGGAAATTTCTCATTGGGGATAAGTGCTACCAGAAACTTTGATTTTACCAGGATTTAAGTGAGAGTTTACCTCATATTCTTCTTTTTAATCATTTTTAGTAATTTCTTGTTTCCTAGGGAGGGAAAGGTTGCATCGATAGCTTCCCTCTTATTTCACACAAATTTTGAACAGAAAATAGAAGATTGTATTCATATGCACACTTGAAGATAGGAGGGGGATATACAAAATTGTTACCGGCACTGGCGGATCCAGGGGGGGGGGGTGGGGGTATGACCCGGGTCTTTCCAAGATTTTTTCTGGCGCCTTCTTATCCTGTTTTTTTCTTATTTTACTCTTTTTTAGAATAAATTTGTCGATTCGGTCAATTATTGGCACCTTTATCACATTGCCCCTCACCCCCCAATATTTTGCTCATTGGCGCCCTTGTCACAATGGGCCTCCCCAGGATTTTGCTGTAGATCCGCTTCTGATTACCAGAACAAACTTTGTCGAAAGAACTTCTTTGAAATATGGAAAATAATGACCCGAAAAGTATCTGTCCTAAGAATTGAAAGTTATTGTTAACAAATTTGTTCTTCCCGCTCTTTCTCATGCACCTCTACCTACAATTCGACCCATCCTCCCTTTTATCTGAGCTTCACCCATTTTTACTTATGTTCCTCTGATCCTGGTCTTGCAACTTCAGTTAAGCCAGTAGCAGTAGCCTTTATAATCACTTAGTGTGTTCATCTATGAACCCAGGGAACAAATCTCTTAAGAAATGTTAAGATGTATGGCCTTTAGTGTTAGATTTAGTTGGGTAAATATCTTTCAGTTAACTACTTATGATCCTAGAATTGCTCGAACACGCGCTAAAACTACATTACTTTTCTTCCACTTATTACAATAATAAAATTAATTGAATTGGTTGTTTTATCATAATTCAGGATTTCACAATTGATAAGTATGCAACATACATTTTCCCCATAGGAAAGTGAAATTATAGCAAGACTTTGACGGATAAAAGAATAATGACGATACTTTCCAGCCCTACTATAGCGACAACTCGAAAAAAGTACCAGTGTAGGGGAATAATGGGACACTGCCTGCAATTACGAGATATATTTAACACACTTACGCTTCAACTGTCACCATCAAGGTATAAAATTAAAATTGTTCCCCCTATAGATGGAATACTTGTTATATAAATTTCTACTGCGATAAGCTGTCAATCAAATTTTTGCCACTCTATTGTCGTGCTCATGTTATATGAAGGGTCTTCATTGTGCGATACAGTTATAATTATCCAAATTGATCGTTGGAAGGATCACACTCTGCTAGGCTAATAGACAGAAGCGTCGTGTTACCAACTTTGATGAGAATCAAACGCTATTTAGAAATACTATAATATATTATTCAAACCTTGGACGACGTCTGTTTTGCAATATTAGCCTCATATTTGTAATCAGCAAGATCAACAATCCTTAGAGACTGTTTTTGGTGGAAATATAAGATCATTTGTGCAATATGCATAACACTTTGTATTTTTTTTTTTATTTACGACAACCATATTGCGATCTTAATATAGTAATCTTGCGTCGAAGAAGCAACATTCGTCTATATGTGAACATTTGGCGCGAGGGATGTCGGGGCATACTACCTCTGGAATAAGTAATTGGTAATGCTTGATTTTGGATGTCTATATTTCAATATTATCCTTAAGGGCTCGGCACACGTAGTTGATTTCAGGAACCGATTTCAGCATCAGTGGACAAACGATAGCGATAAGAAAAATTTGCTGAAGGGAAAATTTACGGCGCGAGATTTTCAAAACAAAAAATCATGGACACAAATACTCAGCTGGACTTTGATAATAATTGTGTGATTGGTCTCAGCTTAGTTCTCAGCTCAGTAGCGGGGTTTTTCGCCACAGACATCTCTGGCTGACTATTTATTTGTATCCTTATTTTTTTTTGTGATGATCATGATGAAAATCCGGGCTGATTTCGTAAATCGGCGCCGAATACTAGAAAATTTTTCAAGCTCAAATCGACGCCGATTTCTTTTAAAATCGGCGCTGATTTGGAAATCAGTTCTCGAAATCAGCTATGTGCGCCCAGCCTTTTAGATGTACACTCTGTGAGACAAGAGAGATAACGTGTGCGTAGGCTTGAGAAACAGCTCTAATAGAGGGGACAATGACAAGATGACCGTACCTATATGGCAGTAGATAGAAAATCCTTGCGCGACTTAAATTTCAACACGAAATGACATGACCACCATCTGGAAAATACCCTGTAATTTATATGCTATGATTTGAACGTCGGTGTTTTAATATTAGCTGCATTCGTAGTCACCGAGATCAGAAATCCTTATAGATCAGTTTTAGTGAAAATAAACAATTATTATTTGTTGATCATGTAACTTAATGTATGTTGATTTAGGACAGTACTGCTGTAGTTATAAATATTTTTAAGGATTAGCGATAAATAATTAAGGACCAGCCTCTGCGAAAAACAAGCCATGAATGATCATGAGCAGAAATTAATTTCTGCGCATGATCATTCATGCATACATAGGTACACTATATCTGCATGTTCAAAATGGCAGGGAAAAGTGTTGTAGAAGGCACAGGACCAATGCGCCTTTTAGGTTCCAATTATACATGATGAAAATCCTTGCATAATTCTAGTTTCAGCAAGGTGTGGTATGCCAATGATTTGTTAAATATGGACTTGGTGTACTTTAATAATGGACGTTTGTGTTGCGACCCAAATAACTAGTGTTGATGGCAATAAGATCAAGCACTATTTGTGAAATGTGAACTTAGGGGGTGTGAAAATTGGACATCTAAAAGCTATAATTTAGTGCTTCCACTTTCAACTTCTTCAACTTGAGAAGAATTTTCCAAAATTTGGGTGAATAAAAAACAATCTTGGCAGCAAAATTGGGGATGTATAATGCACTAACGCCATAAGCAGCCTTATAATATTTCAATTTGTAGCTCCAAGTATTATTACAAGTAGGTTCAATTATCGCAATTTGTAGCATAAAATGTAATAATTACAGCTTTAAGGTAAGAAGTACCTTTCAAATATAGTAGGATAAGCTACTATTGTAGTGAGATTGAATCAATCAAACAGTTCGTGGTAACGAACTGTAAGTAAGGAGCGACCCGGCTCAATGGTAACCGAAACTCTAGAAAACGGGTTTTTGATACCAAAATATATAGCACAAGAATAAGATTTCAATGTTAATTTCAAATATATAACTTTCATCAAGTTTAGTACTACCCATCGAAA
The DNA here is from genome assembly GCF_049724085.1 of Artemia sp. Qi Xiang Cuo. Lineage (NCBI taxonomy): Eukaryota > Metazoa > Arthropoda > Branchiopoda > Anostraca > Artemiidae > Artemia > Artemia sp. Qi Xiang Cuo. Next base: position 37,146,288 of record NC_142799.1, read on the forward strand.
TTGACGAGCCTTAGAAAATTTAGACGATTTTCAAAGAAAGGGAGAGACAACCACTAAAAGTTATAGAACATTAATAAAAATCACACCACCATATTCAGCGTATCAGAGAACCCTACTGCAGAGGTTTCAAGCTCCTATCTACAAAAATGTGGAATTTTACATTTTTTGCCAGAAGAAAGATCACGGATGCGTGTTTATTTGTTTTTTTGTTTTTTTTTGTTTGTTTTTTTCCCCAGGGGTGATCGTATCGTCCCAGTGGTCCTAGAATATCATGGGAGGGCTCATTGGAACGTAAATTTAAAGTTCTAGTTCCGTTTTTAAATGACCAAAAAAAATGTAGGGCAAATAGGCCCCCTCCCACGCTTATTTTTTTCCCAAAGTCACCCGATCAAAATTTTGAGATAGCCATTTTGTTCAGCATGGTCGAAAATATGATAAATATGTCTTTTAGGATGACTTAATCCCCCGAAGTTCCCAGAGGGAGGGCTAAAAGTTATGAACTTTACCCAATGTTAACATATAGTATTGGTTATTGGGAAGTATACAGAAGTTTTCAGGAGGTTTTTTTCGGGTAGTGGGAGGGAAGGGTGGGTCGGTGGTTATGTTGGAGGATCTGTTCATGAAGGAAGTTTTCATGGGGGAAGGGAAATTGCCATGAAGGGTGCGCCAAACTTGCCAGCATTATTTATTGGTTATTGGGAAGTATACAACCATTTTCAGGAAGGATGTTTTCTGGAGGGGGGGGGCTAGAGGACGGGGTTACTCTGGATAATATTTCCGTGGAGGATGTTTATTTGGGGTAAGGGACATTTCTATGAAGGGGGCGCCGGATTTCCAAGCATTATTTAAGAAACATTCAGAAATTAAATAAAAAAAAAAGTAGTTTTTTCAACTGAAATGTAAGAAGGAATATTAGAACTTAAAACGAACAGAAATTATAACGTATGTGAGGGGGTTATCCCCCAAGTCAATACCTCGCTCTTTACGCTACAGTTTTTTTTAGTGCTTTCAAAAGAGCTATCTATTCTAATTAAACGGCCTTTGTGATTCAGGGGTTTGTGAATAAAATTTTTTTTTAAATTTTAACGTAAAGTGCTTGGTTTTGACTATGGGTAGAACCCCTTCATATAAGTAATAACATATACGTAATAAAAAAAACAATAAAAAACAAGCGATACGGCTCAATAGTAATCCAAAATTTTAAAAACTAAATTTTGATGTCAATAAATGTATCAAAAGAATGTGTATATAATGCTGATCCTAAATATATAAATTTTATTAAGTTTAGTATTACTCATCAAAAACTACGAGCCTGAAAAAATTTACTCGATTTTTTAAAGAGGGGGGAAACACCCCCTACAAGTGAAAGAATTTTAATGAAAATCACACCGTCAGATTCAGCGTATCAGAAAACAATATTACATAGGTTTCAAGCTCATATATGCAAAAATCTGCAACTTTGTATTTTTTGCCAGAAGAAAAATATAGGAATATAGAAGTTAGTTACGTAAGTTAATTTGTAAAGACATCCATTTAGCAAAAGAAAAGTAAAATTTTTAAGCAAATAAAAGCTGCATTAACTAAAAAACGATCAGAAATTAAATAAAAAAAACAAGTTTTTTAAACTGAAAGTAAGGAGCGACATTAAAACTTAAAACGAACAGAAATTATTCCGTATATGAAAGGGGCTGTCCCCTCCTCAACGCCTCGCTCTTTACGCTAAAGTTTGACTCTGTCTCACAACTTTATTTTTTAAAACAATAAAAAACTTTAGCGTAAAGAGCGAGGCGTTGAGGAGGGGACAGCCCCTTTCATATACGGAATAATTTCTGTTCGTTTTAAGTTTTAATGTCGCTCCTTACTTTCAGTTTAAAAAACTTGTTTTTTTTATTTAATACATTCAAAGAATGATTCTCGTTTGAGTAGTTTACAAGATAACTCATGTGGGCTAAGCTTATTGTGCTATTCTTTGCCAATTTACAAAATTTCACTGTTTTTGGGTTTCATTTATTTATTGATAGTAATCTGTTTTCGTTTTAAGTTTGAATTATTTTATGTAGTGGCGTTGTTTGGGAGGGAAGGGGGCAGTCACCCCCCCATAATTTGGAGAAAAAAAAACTATTATATAGCCCAAGCCCCTTGACTCTCCGGATGTGGAACCCTCTTGCACCCCCAATAAAAATGCTGGAGCTACGCCCCTGATTATATGATTTTATTTCTGCTCATTTTAGGATTTAATAAAGCTCTGTACTTTTCTTTAGGAAGTTCTATTTATTATTATTATTATTTTTTTAATTTAAACTAATAACCAAGTTAAGACAAAGATAAAAGGACACTACCAAAAAAATAAGAGTGAGGCATCCGATCCCTAATATCACTAAGGGCTTAAGTTTCATTTTCACTTTGCTGGAAACAATAAATGTTTTGAGCAGGGCCGTATCCAGGATTTTTTTTTTTTTGGGGGGGGGGGGGGGTTACAAATTATTTTTTTGTCGGGGGAGGTACAATTTTTTTAAACACATTAAAATTTGTTTACGATTTTACGAGTCAGACAAACATTTTGGTGGGGGGGGGGGGCTCAAGCCCCCTAACCCTAACCCCCACCCTGGATAGCCTACGGTATTTATTTTGAGCAGTACTTTTTTTTTATCAGAACAGAAAACTAAAGAATATAGTAATTGAGCCGGTAGGAAAAAAGGGTACTGGTGCATTATGCGGACACCGCAAAGAAGACTGTATGATGGAAACGAGAGATGAAACCCGGCAAACTGGTTATTGGCGAGAAACCGCTATAGAGAAATGCAATGCAAAGCGTGGTTTTCATCGCGTTTACGATATTTAAACTGTTGTTTTTGGGGTTTAGGGGGGGGGGAGATACCTATTTTAGGTTAGGTCACTTATTTAATGTATGCTATGCTTTACCCCCCCCCACCCCCTAAAGTGCAAATATAGAGCCCAAATTTTTTCTAAACTATTATATATTCATCCTATTTTATTTCATTAGCATTAACCAAACTTGACTTCTTCGCGGTGTCTGCATAATGCACCAGTACCGAAAAAAGCAAACACACTCTTAAACTAAAATACCTTCGGGTTCTAAATTAATTTTACTATTCTAAAGGGATACTTTTTTGTCACTATTTTAAAGGCGCAGAAAACTGTTATGTCTAAATAAACTTCACAAATGTTAATATGCCATCTTGAAGGAATCTCGTTAGGTTGCTGAAGAAATATCTTGAATTGGTGAAACAATGAATGATTCAACACCTGACTTCCTATGCATTTGACATGAATACATTGATTTTTTTACAATGCATGCTAATAGAAATCAATGGATTGTTTCTAATATTTTGATGTACAAAAATAATAATTCCTGGTTGTTTGAACAGTATTTAAAATTTTAATTAAAACAAGTTATCCAAAACATATTTTGTTTTCAGTAAAGCATAAATAACGCTCAAGCATGTAAAAGTTTTGAGAGATTGGCATCCCCCTCTTATCTATGTCAATTTCTGTTCAATTAAGTTTGACTTGATTGTTCAGTTTGAATTCAAGTCGTTTTAGGTTATTTTTTTTTTACTTTCAAAGTAACTTGCGTTGTCTTATTAATTAAAATACTGGATAAAAAAAATCAAGGCAAAATTTGAATATGTAGACATAATTTTCGACCAGGTTTAATTTCGTTGAACACTTTTTAAAATTTTAAATAAATTCTGGGTGGATTGGATAAGAGCTTCTTGAGCAAACGAATTGAACAATTTTACACGGTTTTCGTTTTTAAAAAAGGTGCAAATTACCTACATCTTGCTGAAAAGTTTGTGAAGGGGTGGGTGAGCGCATATATCGAACCATCGAACCTGCATTGGTTATGGCCTAAGACTCTTGCCTGATATTGATTTAAAAAAGGCGCAACATGTATGCCTTTCGGCTAAAAACCTGGTGGAGTTTTGAAGGGGGAATGATCAGCTTTTCCTCTCCACTCATGCGGATTAAGGATCATTGCATGATTCTGATTGAAACAAGATGTAAATATGCCTTCGACTAAAAAAAAAAAAAAAAAAGGTGGCATGGATGGATGAGGGATGTCCCTCGGTACTTGAGTATTATACAGACCACACTGTTGTTCTTGATCTTTTTAAAATCGGCTTTTCTGTTACCACTCGGAGATAATTAATTAGCTTAGCCTGAGTTGGGGAAACTACTATGCAGGTATATTTTGATTAAATATTTAATATATATGCCCTACAGTTAGTAAGGTTAGGTATTTAATATAATGTGTTCTGGGAACCCTGCTTTCCATAATTCTCTGTTGTAGTTACTAAAGTATTGTATTCTTATCATATTTGGTATATTTGATAATGATTAACCTAACTTCTCTTCTTGAGGATGGTCGGTATAATACATAAGTACCTGTCCCTCAATTGTGTATATTGAAAACCATTGCATGATTCTGCTAATGGTAGAAAGTTGCAAGGAGTAGGGTTTGTTCTTAGGCCCATTTTTAACCTTCAATTCGCCGATTGAAGATCCTTTCACGGTTCTGCTTTAGCCATTCTCTAAGATTTCTCCAAAAACATGAGAATAGTGAGAGTGGACGGTCTTTGGACTTCGACTCTGAAAATTTCAGAATTTCTCCTGACTCACTCCTTTGTTATTACAAAATTCGATGCGGGAGAAAGGGGGGCTTTTTGAATATTGACGATTTTTGGTAGGATCTTGTCCTGCTTGACAGGTTCGTAAGGGTTTTCAATTACCTTTTTGCAACTATATTTTTTTTTTTTGCTTAAGAGATTTGCGTAAATATAAACAAAGCCGTACTCAAAGCAGAGAGGTGATGGTTGTCACTTAATGGTCAACAAATTCATATAAATTTGAATAAAACCAAAAATTAAACTAAAGTTAATCCAGTAGGTGTCGGCAGCTTTCCCTGGGATTTACCAATGATTTTGCTCATTTCATTCGTTGATGTTTATTTGTTGTTAGCAAAGAACCTAATAACAATTGTTTCCCATAATAACTCATATTCCATAAATTTCAAAATTGTATTAGCACATTGTTTTAGACAGGATACGATTCTTTTACGGACACTTACTAGTAGATGAACAATCATTAAAAACGGAAAAAAATTAGTCAAAATCCTCCCCAAGGATTATAACGCCGTTTTCCCCCCAGGGACCTTATGTTTCCTAAAAACTGTAAAAACTTTCGAGATCCCGTCAGGAACACTAGATTTGGCATTTTTTTTTTAAACATGTCATTCCTGAATTTCTCTAACCAACTATATTTATGATCAAAACTTTGAAATACGCATTTTGCGTGCATGGAGTGTACTTGCAACGGAGTGTACTTGCAACAGGCAACGGAGTGTACTTGTCTATTACATAAAACACACTCGAGGAGAAGTTCGGTGACAATAAAATATGATGAAAATAAAATAATTTATTAGCAAAATTGTGAAGGTCATTTGTGAATTATTAAATTGGGAGCTTCGACGTCGGCTGATCGTATCAAAGACAAGGAAAAATTCATTATTAACGCGATTCTTGAGGACACTGGTTAGTTTGCTTTGACTAGTGATAAAAATAGATAGATAGATAGATAGATCGTGTATTTCAAAAAGCCCAAGAGCCATATACACACAAAAAATATTAAAATAGAAAAATTACAACAGAGCAAATTACAAACACACATTAACATTAATACATAGCGAAAAATACCTTCTGGTAAAATACCAAAAAAAACAACTTTAATTCCATATAATTAATAATAATTAATTGTGAAAACATTTCCTTCTTTTTAATCCCTTCTCTATGTACGCACCAAAACGAAAAATTGTGCTTGGATTACTACTTTGTAAGATATTTGGAAGCAGCAAAACAATCCCATGTAAGTAATTTTCCCTTAAATCAGAGAGCACCGGGCACTTTCTGAGAAAATGGTCCAAATCTTCGTCCTCATCCCTACAAAGAGGACACACATACCGACCATCAGGATGTACTATCCCTCTGTCGAACACCATTTGTCTACTCTGGATTGGAAGGCGATTCACCCTAAGCTGAATCCATCGACATAAAATCATAGCCGGTAAATTGAACTTAAAATAAATTTCCTCTCCAAAACTAGGTTTAACCTGATTATAATGATTCAATGTAGCAGAATTTAAAACCAGCCCTTGCCAATACTGAATTTCTTGACCCTCTAAGATAAATCGTACCTGGCTTACTAAATTTGTTGGTCGATCAGGGGACCTAAGACCGTCATTCCATAAGTAAGCCATTCCCACACTTTCTAGTAATGACCTAATTTGGGATGGCCACGACCTTTTCGAATCATAGCTCAACATCTGATAATAAGCAGCACTTACTAGTCTGTCTTCATTGCACCTAATGATCTTCAACCAAAATCTAAGCATCAAAATAGACCTACGTAGTTTTAACAAAAACAGGCCCATATCACCTTTCAGAACCTGTGAATGAGTTGTCTGATGTAATCCAAATAGTCTTTTATAATACTGGAGCCGGAGGGACTCCAACTTCTGTGCCGCTTCTCCGCCCCAAATCTCCGCTCCATACTCTAATACCGGTAAAATTTTTGTATTAAATATTCTTTTGTGCATTTTTAGGTTTTTAATTCCCATTATCGTCGGATTTCTAAAAATTGCAGACATGGCCACTTTACCTCTATTAATTAATTCATCAACATGACTCTAAACTTCCATTTTCCGATAAAACAAATCCTAAATATTTTATTCTTTTACTTACTTTAAGTTCCTCATTATTAAATTTAAATTTATAATTATCTTCGCTACTTGTTTTCCTTTTTTTTAAAATAACAACTTCACTCTTTTCAACATTCAGCCTTAGTTTTTTCATCTGCAAATAATCATCTATAAGACTCAAAAGCGTCTGCAGATCTTGCGGTGTACTAGCTACCAAAGCAATATCATCTGCAAATAATAGTATTGATAGTTTATGGGTCCCTAGACTAACATTCGGAGCCCATCTATTCTCTAGATAATCAACAACATCATTTATAAAAATGTTAAACAATTTAGGAGAAAGAGTGCTGCCTTGTTTTACACCCAGCTTAATATTAAAAAACCTAGAAAACCTGTTACAAACTAACACGATTCCACTCACACAAATATACATACTCACTATCAACCTCACAAACAAATGAGGGAGGCCAATTCTAACAAGGGCATCCTTTAATAGCTCTCTGTCGACACTGTCGAACGCCTTGTGGAGGTCCAGAAATCCCACATAAAGACAAGTTTTTCCCTTTCCGTATTTATCAATTAATGCCTTTAAAATAAATATTGTATCTACCGTCCCGTACCCTGTTCTGAAACCTCCTTGTTCTTCATGTATTATATTATTTTTATATAACCAAATATAGATAAAAATATAGTGTCTCACCATGGATGCTCAAGAATCATTTCAGATTCTTGGAAGGGCTACAACACAACTGAGCTGGAACAAGCAGGTTTCACTTTATTTGAAAGTGAACCAGAAATATAATTTTGTCGACCCAGACACCTGCGCCTCTACCCAAAGAGTAAAGAGAATGGGGGTTCCGCAAAATGGAGCAATAAACGGCACCAAGGTACACCAAAAAATAGAGAGAGTGTGGGGAGGAACAAACGGCACTGAGGTACATCCCGCCATCATTTACATTCATACTAAGTACAGTACATGTGGTGGGTGGAAGTAAAGGCAGAAGGCCGAGTTTATTTTAACGCGATTCTTGAGGACATTTCTGCGTTCTGGGAGCATATTTCCAAGTTGTAGTTTTCACAATTTTGATAATAAAGTATTCTATTTTCATCATATTTTTTTTCATTAGGTTAAATAGGTTTGGTTAGGTTAAAATAGACTTGTTTAGGTTACGTATTTAATATACGCTATGCTTTACCAACTCCCCCCACCCCTAATGTGCAAGTATATAGCCCAAATTTGTTTCTACACTATTATATTTTTATCATAATTTTGTTTTATTTCATCAGCATTCACCAAACTTCACTTTTCAAGTGTGTTTTACATAATAGACAAGTACCCACCTGGTACTTTGACGATAGATCACAACAACTTAGTATTTTTTAAGAAAAAATAAATCACTCAGTGATAATTTATTCCACCTCCTTAGGCCCAGGCCTATTGGTCAATCTGGGCCTGAGTGTGTGATAAAATTATATGAAGATGAGGGAATTTTTTTTAATCTATGCAAAAACGGCATTTCAATTTTAAATTTAGTGAGTACCAAGTTTTGGTTCTTCGTTCAACGTGTGAAAAATGTCTGACAAATATATATTTTATGTTTATGTAGCTCATAAAATGCTTGTGAGTACATATGATTGATCCAATGAGATGTTATGATCTTTTGATAACTAGGTGATAAAACAAAAAATAGACTGCGTCACAATGTGTAACGCATTGCCAAAATTAAATATCAAGATTGGCAGTACTATTATGATAATTCAAAATTTCCTTTTTCCGTTAGGAGTCTTCCATCATCCATTTTGATTAGAAACAATTTTATTCAGTGTCATTTGGTTTCCTGGTTAGAGCAGCGTCAAATGTCAGTTAGAACCGTCTCTTGGGTAATTGCTTCCTCCGTTCCTGACAGTTTTCTAGAATAACATTTGCCGACTACTGGATATGGAATAATCAACTCGCTAAGTTTCCTCTCCGAAATCAATCACCGTCTCCGTGTCAATAGTCTTCCATAATACTCTTCTCTCATTGGCTCGATCATTCAAGCGTCATAGGTTCTGACCAATGGGAGTGAAGAAAAGTTAAAATGACTGGAATCGATCATAGATTGAGCCAGGCTTCTGACACCCTGGTGTTTATATGGTGATATGCTGGAAGCGTCCAACTCCGCCCAGTAGGCTAAATTTAATCTATTCTCTATTTGATGCCTATAGCTTGCATTCTAAGACTATGAGATCATTGTTCACCGTGGTTTGATACAAATAGGTGCTAGTTTTGGATATCTCTCGTTTTGTGTGAAAATAAACTTTGTTAAACTGGACGGCGCGACACGACAGAAGCTGGCTGCGGCCACGTTGTTACAATTAGACAGGGCCGCTGCACTGAATTCTGGAATGGCACTAAGCCTTGGCTCTTTGGCTTTCGGGATGCAAAATCCGGCGACCGGACAATCCCCAAATTTTCCTCTTATTCCGACTTCCGCGTTTGGACTACCGTCGCTTAGTTTTAGTGTTGCCCAAGTGGCAGCTGTTTGTGAAACTCTTGAGGATAGTGGAGATATAGAAAGACTTGGGAGATTTCTTTGGTCCCTACCCGTCGCTCATCCAAACCTAGGAGAATTAAGCTCAAATGAGTCCGTTCTACGAGCGAGGGCACTTGTTGCTTTTCATATGGGCAGTTATCGTGAATTATACCATATTGTTGAAAGCCACCGGTTTACCAAAGACTCACATTCAAAATTACAAGCCCTGTGGTTAGAAGCTCATTATTTAGAGGCAGAGAAACTGCGAGGAAGGCCGTTAGGTCCTGTTGATAAATATCGCGTACGAAAGAAGTTCCCTCTACCCCGAACAATATGGGATGGGGAGCAAAAGACACATTGTTTTAAAGAAAGGACTCGCTCTCTTTTACGTGAATGGTATCTTCAAGATCCTTATCCTAACCCAACTAAGAAAAGAGAACTTGCCCAAGCAACAGGTTTAACGCCTACCCAGGTTGGGAATTGGTTTAAAAATCGACGTCAGAGGGATCGTGCAGCTGCAGCGAAAAATCGGTAAGTTCATATTGGACTTTAGCAATTGCCGTTACAGGTCTATTTTATATTTAGTACTGTTTAGTTTCATTTTACAACGCAATTATGAATATATTTGTTTCATAGTTTTTCATACAGTGTTCCCTATATCAGAGCTTATAGTTTATCATATACAGATTATGGAATAGGTTTTAGTTCTATTAGACCACATAAGATTCTCGCAGTGGCGCTAATTGAGGAATTGCCCTTCAGGTCTTGTGCCCCCTCTAAATCTTGAAAACACCGTTTTTTATGCCTTTCCGCTGAAAATGACTTATTTTTGGGTATTTTCATTAGAAAAATGAAAAAAATGGCACCCCCTTCCCCGTTGATTTTGAAGAAAGTTGCAACCCCGTTTAGTTTTCGTGAATTGTTGCCATTGATTTCTCTACTTGGAAAACGACGCTTGGTCGTATTCATCCATTATTTATTTAGCTATTTTGGCGGTGAGAAGACTATCAAAATCGGCAATTGTTACCTTCTTGGATATCTTTTGTTGTTCCTAGTATGTAGGGGCAAATCTTCAGCATTTTATTTAGGGGGGGGGGGCAAGAGGGGCTCATATCCGGATAGTCAAGGGGCATGGGAAACAATGATTTTTCTTCACATAATTTGGAAGTAACTGTCCCCCTTCCCCCCCCCCCCCCCAACGACGCCCTTATTAGTGTGCTTATACTTTAAGTTAGAACAACCGAATCTCAAATATATATTGTAAGGCACGTATTCATTTGGGTGAACACCTATAGTCGCCCAAAATCTAGTGATCTCCGATATAGTTTGCCTAAATTTTCTATTATGCTGAATTTTAACGAATATCTCTCACTCCCCCTACAGACGGCAATTTTACGCACTGTGGGCTTCTATAAAAAGATCACAAACTTGCCAAAATTTTCCGGGGGGGGCTGGGACATGTCTTTTAAGAAAGAAGACAAAGGTTGCATAATATAGAAGATATAAAATAATTAGAGTGCTTGAGGGAACCCCTTCCCTGCTTTGATTATGCGTCTAGTTGGTTGGACTTTATTAGAACAACATCACTAAATATCCAAGCTAACAATAATTTGAGCGAGTATATTTAATATATACAGTCTATACAATTGAATACATTTTCAATTGTATTCAATGAAATTTAACTGTATTCAATTCGAGTCTGCCAAATTAAAATTGTTTTTTCGACTGAAATTTACTGCTTACTTTTTGCGAAAGTCACGTGAAAGATTTGGAACCCCGTAAATAAGGATTTTCCATCAATCTTAACATTTTGTTTTGAATAGGAGTTTATTGGCTTTATAATATACATATTCTTATTTGCATAACAATTACAATTTATGATTATTTTTGAAGAATGATCAATTCGAATCAGATAGAAGAGGTATTTTCAAAGCAGTGGAATTGGGAATTTTTGCCAATTCTGCCATCACGTTTTATTTGTAAAATAATAAGTATCTTAAAGTTCTGTTTATTTTACAAATATACCAATTACTCGAACTTTCTTTGTCGAATTAAAGATTAGCCAGTTTTTTTTTATAATGTAGCCTATGTATTAATAGTTAATTGCGGTAAACATTGAATTTTTACATTACTTAACTAGAATCGAGGTTAACACCGTTTGATGCGTCTGTTTACCCTCTTTCCGAATCTACTAATCGACTCAGTTGCAAATTTCATATTGAACCCTCTAAGGAGTGCTAAAAAGTTACATCGGGTTCTTTGTTTTTTGCCACTTGACATGGATTAAAATAAATGCTTTAAAATCTGTTATTTTATTATAAATGAGTTGTTTCCAAGTTATATACTCCAAAGGCCCAGGCATTCATTTATAACAATTACATTTTATTATTTTTACATAAGGCTGTTTTCCATTTTCACGACGCCAAACAAGCGCCGAGAAGAGAAGACTCGTGCTATTGAAAATACAATGATTAGGCCTACATAGTTTTTTGGCTATATATTTGTCAATTTGGAGGAGGGGGTTGCATTAGACACAATTAGTATATTCGGAAAGAGCATAAAAAAACGCATTGAGTGGTGCGTTCACCTTTTTTTTTTTTTTACCTTAGGTAGAAAATTGAATATTCACCATTGATGTTACTTAATACATAAGGCCAACACTGTTTAAATGATCATAAAGGTATTATGAAAAATAGTGCTTGGTTTTGTTTGCTCAAGCTAGGAAAATGTTAACCAAATCTAATTTATCCCTTTCCGAATTTCGGAGATGGTGGGCTTAGGCTACTTAGCCTTTCTAGTCGTTCTAAGGTCATCTTCTGGGATTGTTAATTTTGTCACCGCGCCTCCTGCCTCACTTTGAAATTTCATACCAGCCAGGGTTAAGCTAGTTTATATTATTCTCTTAGTGTGTTCCTTCAATTCTTTCGGTAGTTTTTTTTTTTTGAATTATAGCATGGTTCCTTACATGCGGTTAGCTTGCATATCTCCTGGTCCTGTCTCTCAATATCCTCCTCTTTTCCTACCACGTCTTAATCTCTATTTCTCTCCTTTGTAATTTACTTCATGTTCCCCATTTCTCTTTAGTTTCAATTTCCTACATACCTTTTATGACATTAACAGTTTCTGTATTCCTGTCTCCAATTGTTTAAACAGAGGATTAATGTGATTTTGAATTGCAATTAAACATATACTTATCATATCGAACACAAAAGGAAAATTCAAACTGTGACTAAGTGTGAAGAGAAAATGCAAAATTCGGGTATATTTTCCGGCTTAGAAATGTTTTATGCTTAGCATGGAAATCAGAAAAGCGAACTCAGATTAAATACAAAACTTTGGCTATTAAAATCAAATTAAGAAGGGCTAGACTTAAAACAATGCAAAACTAATCCTAAATTAGAGGAGATCTATCGTGTCTCTCTGTACCCCTTTAAGCCTAGAAGAAAAACACTGATAATTTAGCCTACTGAATCTAGCTAAGAATCGGAATCGGGACTGCCGGGTGAAATCAAAATCCAATAAAATACTGAATCGTTCTACCTACTATTTTCATTATTATTCTTTTGCGCACTCAATTATCTGGGGTTCAGTTTACTTATTCAAATTGAACCGTTTTTGGGTTCCTTTGCTTTTTGATGTATGTGCCGAAATTGGTAATCGGCTATCTAAAACTCACATACATACATAAGATAATTTTTTGGAAATACATAGGCCTACATAAGAAGCATGTAGATAATTAGGATACTTTTTTTTTAATCCAGGATTAATCATAATTGGGTGCACTTTGGATTTGAAATTTCCTGAATAACTCAACACACATTGAATTCAGATCAACTAATAGTTCAATCAAATTTATTTAGGAAAGCTGACATTCTCATTTGCATGATGCTTTCATGGACTGCCTGAAATGACTTATTGATTAAATATTAAAATTTATGAATAAACTATCCATCTGCGTTTTTGGATAGAGGTGAAGAAGAGCGGCTTTTCACTAACTAAAAAAGTTGATGGCTCGGAAAATATTTTTTAAGCTATTGCCCCCGCCTAACTCCCTATAGAATCACCCTATCTCATTAGCTCAGATATTTTTGTGTCGTGCGAATGAAAATCAGAAATAAAGCTGCAGCCTATATACAGCCTAGCCAGCTTTTTTTATGGTTCTACTGATCAAGACCGTTTCCAGAGAGGGGGTTTGAACACCCTGTCCCCGAAATGTTTGTCCGACTCGTAAAAATGTGACGAAAATGAATATAAACAAATTTATTATTCTCTATCCCTGGCCAAGTTGTAAGGATGAAAACAGCATGAAACATTCAAATCCGAATTAACTAACGGTGCTATAGTTAAGAAGAAAAAAAAAAAACAGAATTAAGAAACGGACTTTGGTTCAATTCAGAGAGGAAATATATGCTATAGTAAGACACTGAATTGGTATAAAGAAATATAGGGAGAAATTGTTAAGAAGACAGCTTGAGTTAAGGCTACTATAGCTCATATTGATTTCCATGGATTCTAAGGCCGAGATTTTGGGGTTTATTTTATGTTCTGCAAGACTCATGATTCAAATTTCCTAGAGCTTTTATTTGAAAGCTTTAACTAAGCCTTTGGTATTAAAAAAAAGATATATTTAGTCATTGACTCTTCTTTGTGTGCTAATCATGTGTATGACATTGCTCCAGATTTCTTTTTCGATCCGTATGGATTTATTCTTTAGCGACACACGCCCATTTATATTATCTTATGTGTAGCCTATTTAATAACTAGTATTTTCATTTTCAAAATTCAAATAACTTTAAGGCAACAGGAAAAAATGAATTTTTTTCTAATAAAAACAGCAAAATAAAACTCAAAACAATTTCTTGAATAGACCTGCTTTTGAACTCGGTTTTGATGCTTAAATAATGCAGTGAGCAAGGGAAAAGGGATATCTTGCTTTCAAGCCTCCTTTGATTCATAACGTTTCACGGACAGATACCTCAAAAGAGGTCACTATGCTATTAGTCTCTTATAAATCCTATAAGCTCGTAAGGCTGTCCTAGCGAAGTTGTTAGTATGCTAGGCCTCTAAATTTCTAGACTTGAACTCCTATATCCCTGAGGACAGGGCTTCCATTCCTGGCATTGCTGGTTATTTGGTTTGAAATGGGGGTCAGTGGTATGACTCTGTAAAGGCCAGCCGGAGTTGAGCCAGATCTAAATGGGTATCTGGAGAAATCTAGGGAAGGTAAATAGGAACTTTGTTGGAAAGCACAAGATGGCTGACCCCCAATCCCCCATTGCACTTCCTGGCTGAAGAGCCATGAAATGCAGTTCGCCACCACCGGTAGGGACTGTAAATTTCAGTTCTGTATTTCCTATCTTTTTTTATAGAAATATCATGGCATCTTCATCGTAAATTGTCAGACGATTAGCTCGAAGCTTATTCCACATCATAAGGTACTTAATAGGTTACCACAACTTAAAATAAAACTATCGTCACAAAATTTCTTTTACGTCCCTATGCGACGTAATGATCGAAAATTTATCCAGAGTTGGTTACAATATTTGCATTTCTTGGTTCTTCAGGTCTTACGCTGAATTCTTTGGAGTATTTTTCATGGTCACCTCGTCCTTTTCCATTGTTCCATGAACTAGAAAATTCATTATCGTCAAATATCCTTTGGCTTGTGCTGTCCGTAATCTTTTGTTACCATTAAGGAGAAGATGTTCATATGAATGGGATAGTATGGATCTGAATGAAAAATGAGCCGCATTAGACACTTCGTTCTCGCAGGCCGGTTAGCGAGATGAACAAGGCGAAAAATTCCAAATTGTACGTCCACCTGTTGTCTGTGGGATTAGAGGACTGAGTTGTTTTATAATAATTACGATGGATAAGGCTTGTCTGCTCAGTTAGTTGGAGGGCCATTCTAATATTGTTTACCACCAGTGATGTTTCAAAAGCGACATTCCTCATGTAAATTTGGCTTCCTTCTGGTTAGAGTTAAATTTAAAATCGACTGACCACTTGGCGAAGTGAGGCTAAATCTTACTAGGTCACATATGTGTCTGATTACGGTTGGTTTCAATAGTACAAGACACCAGTGGCGCACTCAGAAAATATTTGTGGGGGGGGCAACCAGGGGTGCCTGGCCAACCAACTGAAAACTTAAAAAATTTCTTAGAAAAAAAAGCATTTTAAGGCACTATTTTTAGTTTATTTTAGCTCTTTGAGTGCAAGTTTTGAGTAAGGACTAAGGAATGAATAATAAACCGAGCAGATTAAATAGAATTAAAAAAATGTAGATTTTTTATTTTTTTTTGGGGGGGGGGGGCTAGAACCCTTTCAGCACCCCGTGGGTGTGCGCATGCAAGAAACAACTAAAGTAAATTTTCTCTGGTGACAGAAACTGGCAGTATTCGATGCCTAAACAAAGTCTTGTCTAAATAAAAGTTTTGGAAACTATTACAACTCAACCCAATGAAACTCAACAACCCAAATTTTGTCACAAGTGTCATTTAACATAAATTGTAATTCATTCAATTGCTAATTATTGTGCAAATTTTTCAATACATTTTTTTTTCTTTTCCGATAAAAGTAAAAATATATCCTTCTATAGGATATAATATAATTTCATTTAGAAAGGACGGTTCAAGTAAGGGGGGAGGGAGATGGTACTCCTATGTTAAATGGACTCTTTTATATACTGCTAGCTTGGTTAATGCTAATGAAATAAAATAAAATAGGATTAATATATAATAGTTTAGAAACAAACTTGGGCTATATATTTGCCCATTAGGGGGTGGGGGGGGGTGTAAAGCGTACTATATATTATTAAGTAACCTAACCTAGGTACACCCCCCCCCCCTAATTCCCAAAAAAACAACAGTTTAAATATCGTATATGCAATGAAAACCACGCTATTCATTGCATTACTCTATAGCGGTGTCTTGAATTATCCCGTCAAAAACGGGTTTTTCGTGACCGGTTTCCATTGCAGTATATAACAGAGTACGTTTAACATAGGAGTACTGGAGAGATATTTAAAGTATGAAAAACCGCTCTGTTCTAAGTCAGTCCATCAGGTCAAGCCGCAAATTCGTTTGCCGTTTAATGTCCTCCCTTGTTTGGCCCGTCCGCATTATAGTACGGAATTCGTTGAACATGTTTTGAGCTATCGTTTGTTTCATTTCTAACTGGCTACATTATTTTTTTCAATAGTTATGCAGTTACTTCATTGTCTATTGGGTCGTCTCTCAAGTTCATCCATTTTTGAAATGAAAACGTTTACTCTAGTAGATCACTTTCCGGACAATAAATCGGTGACTGCTTTAAAAGTTTGGGTTTAGCCGACGGCAAATGTGAAAAAGTTGTTTTGAAGCATAACATAAACAAATGAGAAAATATTCCAAGACTTTGTATGTAGTTATCACGGAAATTGTAAACATTTTGGAATTGGTTTGATAGTGATGTATAATAAGACGTTTATATGAACGTAACTTCATTTTAGCCATCAAAAAGGTGGCTTTATAATCTTTATCTGAGATTTGTGGGCAGTGGCACGTGAACTGTTGATTTTACAACGGTCGTTTTCTAAAAGTAATCAATACAGTACCTTATCTTGAAGAATCCTGAACCTTTCTGTTCAGTTTCTTAGACTCTAGCATGTCTTTAGAAACTCATTTTGGGGCGATCCAACAATTCAGAGGAGGCTCAGAATAATGAAGGGGGAACGTTTATATGAAATTATAGGAAAAACCGGTGAAATACAGAGATTTCAAGGCGGAACGACCACCATGAACTTTAAAACTGTATTTAAAGACCTGACAGACTATATATTTTGTTTATGCCAATGACGCTCAACGGCTGTTTTTGTGCAGGCAATTCGAATAACTTCTTGCGGCGCAAATCTGTTTGTGCATGGCCATTACAGTACTAAGTGGTGTCAGTTACTTAGCCTATGTTTACTTTAAAGGCCGCAACTCCCTGAAGCAGAAGGCTATGCACCTTGCTACAAGTCAGTTGTGTCAGCCTGGGGAAGGGGGCATGTGCCCCATATAGTTTTTGCCCCTCCTTAAATTTGAAAAAAGATTTTTTTGCGGGGAGGGGTTATCTTCAATGAAAAATACTTTTTTTTGTATTTTCATTGAAAAGATAAAAAATCTAAACATTTACCCCCAATAATATTTGAAAAATACATTTTGCCCCCCACCCCCATTTTTTTCAAATTGGTGCCACTGCTACAAGTAGGTTTAAACCGGATTCAACAGATTTTATAGGTATCGCTTGTCAAAATACTTGTCACAGGATGCCAATTCCCTCTCCCGAGGTGCAAAATTTGTAAAATATGGGCGAAAAGTGGGGCTCTTAACTAGTAATCTCACCTTTTTTGTTGTGTTTTCCCTCTGAACAATAACTCTGAAACTCTGAATCATATTTATGTAAACCATTTGGTTTCTTTATTTTCTATTAATTTGATAAAATAGCAAGCTACACACAAGCTATATTTCATCTATATTCAACAGTCAAGAACGTACGTCGGGAGAAGGGAGTTTCGAGTTGGCCAATCTCAAAATGTATTCTTTCCTTAGTGGTTTTCAATTTTACTTTTCAGGCTACCTACTGTTTTTCAAGTTTTCCATGCTCTAAAATTTTGATACAAATTTCTTGTTTCCCCCCGGAATGGATTCTTGCATATGCACCTATTCGTTAACGGCTCTCGTTTAGTATATACATGTCTGAACTTAGCTACAAATTTATGAATGATTTATTCAAAAAAAGTGTTTTCAAATATAAGTTAAGAGTGACATTAAAAATTAAAACAAACATGAGTTATTAAATATTTAACATGGATATATGTCGCCCCTAATCCCCCTCTCCCTTCTTGCTCTACCGATTAACTCACGCTTTATTGAAAGCAGAATCAACATCTTTAATATTTTGAAACTTTCAAACAGTTTGCAGTAACCAGCTATGAATAAGTAGCGACTTGGTCCAATAGTAACCAAAATTATAAAAAAAATAAATTTTGATGAAAATTAATTACTGAGACCACACCTAAAAAACTCATTAAGTATGAAGTTACCCATCAAAAGCTACAAGCCTGAGAAAATTTGCCTGATTTGAAAAAAAAGGGAAATATCCCCCTAAAGGAGAATTGATCATTTTGAAAATTACACCACTGGATTCACCAAATCAAGAGACACTACTGAAGAGGTTTTAAGCTCATATCTACAAAAAAAAGATGAAATTATAGATTCTTTTCTCAAGAGAAAGATCATGGATGTGCTGTGCAGTTTTTTTCCCCAGGGGTGTTTTTATCGAACCAATGGTTCTTGAAGATCAGGAGATTGTTCATTCGAACAAAAATTAAAAGTTCTATTGCTCTTTTACAGTGAACACAGGAATGTAGCATTTTCTGCCATTTTGTGGCACCAAACTACACTTTTGCCCCAAAGAGGACCAAGATGTCATCGATTAACAATTCTGAGTTAGCCAATCGATATAAAAGCATAAAAAAAACTATATATTACCAGTAACAGAGAAAGTAATGCTACACGGTGTCGATTCACCTGATTTCTCATGAAATTAAGTTGAGTGAAATAAAATTGCACATCAGCTGTTATTAAGGCGAAATTGACATATCATTTCTGTTCATTCACGCAAATATTTTTAGTCTATGCCTTTACTTTTGATGCGGGTGGATAGGAGTTGGGGTGGGGGTGGGGAAGGGGTAATGTTGCTTGTCTCATTGCGACAATCTTTATTTATGTAGCATAAAATATTACATTCACATGCCTACCGGCACAGAGATGGAAAAGGTGAGGCATCACGAGCCTTCCCAGGAAGTTTCTTAGGGGTGGGGGCAAGTACTACATAGAGATTTGTTTTCGCTGATTTTAAATGGTAATATTTCTCATTTCCTATCTATAAACAATGTTTCATTTTCGTTAAACACATATATACAGTGTATTTAAACATCAGAGAACAATATTGTAGAGGTTTCAAGCTGTCATTTACACAAATATAGAATTTTGCATTTTGTTTTCGAGAAGCAAGGTCATGTGATTCATATTGTTCGCTTGTTTGTTGTTCTTTTCCCCAGATGAGACCGTATCGAACCAATAGTCTTGGATATTTGGGAGACAGCTCATTCTATTTGGATTTAAAATTATAGTGCTCTTTTTGAGCAACCAAGAAGATTGTGCCACCGCAAAGTGACGTTCTCTGCCATTTTATCGCAACGAATTAAAATTTTGACCCAAAGAGGGCCAAGTTGCAATCGATTAATATTTTAAGTTAGCCTAATGACTTGAAATTATTGAGCAAAACTATAAAAGCTACTAAGCCTCCCATTTTCAGAGGTAGCAAAACCGCATGGTGGCACACTCGTTCCTATAGAGTCATGTAATAGTTCATACAAAACAAACGGTTAATATATATACGATTATTTCAAAGCTTCAGTTAACTAAATTGGTTCAGATTGTGTTTTACAAAAGTATGTACAGTAGGTTATAATTTAGCATCAGTTATTATTTAGAAGAAATGGGGAGGGGGAGTTATTTCGGGGGGGGGGGGAGGTACCTGATGCTTCAAAAAGCATATTTTAAAACCAAAATATCTTAGCTTTCTGTGTAACTTCAGGTAAATATAAAAGATGGTCTGGGGACGGGGGAAGTAAAACTTAACCTATAGCCATCCTTCATTTGGATTACTACGGTATGATGGCTCCCGTCTTATTTCAGAAAATAATTTTCTTTTTCCCGAAGCATTGCTGTGCAAAAGTTATATTTTAGTATAAAGAATCAGGTTTGAGGATTGGCGGCCCTCTTCGCATTTAGAGTAACAATGGGTATATTATGAAAAACAAACAGAAATTAAATAAAGAATGAGTTTTCTCAAATGAAAGTAAAGAACAATATTACAATTAAAACGAACAGAAATTGTTCTGTATTTGAGAGGGGCTGCCCCCTCCTCACCGTCCATTCTTTACACCCTACTTTTATAGTACTTCTCATTCCAATTCAACTGTCCTTGTATTTCAGCAGTCGTTCTTAAATAATTAGGACAAAATATCAAACTTTCGTGTAAAGACCGGGGGCCCAAAGAAGGGGTATTCTCCCTGACCTAGGGAATAATTTTTGTCGTTTCAAGTCTCGATTTCCCTCCTTAGTTTCATTTGAAAATATTTTTTTTCTTATTCAACAGCATAAAAAGCAAGAGCCGTATCCCTCAAATTTAATAATGTGCCTATCTACTTTAAGTGTTAATGCCGCTCTTTACTTTTATTAAGAAAGTTTTGTTCGTTTAGTTTGATTTCTGTTTGTTTTAATTTAGTCAGGAGCGTCCGGAATATAAGGAGATGCCCTCCTCAACCTTCCACTCTTCTGAACCTTTCGCTAAACTTTAACTTTTGCATAACAATTTGTTTATTGTATATCATTTGTATAGTATTGTATAACGTTACTTTTGCATAGTAATTTGTAGTGAATCTTATCAATAAACTGACACTTTATTCAAGGAGAATTTGATAACAATGCATGCTTCAAAAGAGCCCGCTCTTCATCCTAATTCTGTATATATATATATATATATATATATATATATATATATATATATATATATATATATGGTACTTTTGCATTATATGGGCTTTTCTAAAAAGTCAAGATTTGTTAATGCTAATGAAATAAAATAGGATGACTGTATAATAGTTTAGAAAAAAATTTGGGCTATATATTTGCATATTAGGGGGAGTGGGGGGCAAAGCTTTGCATATATTAAATACGTAGCCTAACCTAACCTAGGCACCTTTTTCCCCATCTAAACTAAAAAAAAACACAGTTTAATATCGTATACGCAATTAAAACCACGCTAGACAAAGTATTTCTCTCAGCCGTGTGTTGAATCATCTTGTAAAAACGGGTTTTTCAAAGCGTCTCTGCCGTTTGACTGTAGCATCTCTTGTTGGACTTCTTTAGAGGGGCCCATATAATGCGAAAGTACCATATATATGTCACAAGGAAAGTTTTGAAATAGGGGCTAAAACTACACTTTTGAGGCTTTAAACACGCCTCCTCTCGCTATATTAATTTTGCCTGAGCTTCATACGTGTTTATGAATGAAAAAGCCATGGTAGAATAGCTTCTAAAGTTCAGAGGCTTTGTTGAGGTTTTTTTTATAGTTCCAAATCAGGTTGGCCATTTACGAAATTTTCAATCGATATCATTTTTGGCCTCTCAGGACCAAATTATTTGTTTTGCCCCAAAAATGTCACAAATAACCCCTTTACTGTCACATGATCCGTTTTATCAGTTGAAAAAGGGCACTAGAAATTTTAATTGCTTTTGAAATGAGCTCTTTTCTGATATTCTAAAGTAACCTCTCCGATACGACCACACTGGAAGAAAACCTCCAGAATCTGAAAAAAATTGTATACTATATAAAATTAGAATGAAGAGCGGACTCTTTTGGTATTGTTATCAAATACTCCTTGAATAGAGTCTCAGTTTCTATTGATAAGATTCACTTGCAGTTTGCTACCAAAAGCTATTTGTTCTATCTCAGCAAAATGTGCAATATTGAAGGAGCAAAGCTGGCTGAATTAATTTTGAACTCCTGCATTATTCTGTCACAAGTTCCCATCCTAGCTTCATAACATTAAATTCAGCTTTGAAGTCAATTTGTCCCCACTGCATAATTGGATAGCCGATTGATAATAACATGATGATTACCAATTTATAATCAAAAAGCCACACATCACCCCTTCTCCCTTGGGATGCAACAATTTTCAAATCGAAACAAACCACCTCTGTCGCATGGCTGCACCCCGATTGTAGCCTGTATTCAATTACGAGGTCCCCGTTCAGTTTTCTAGAACGAGGGAACCGTTCCCATGTAATAGCAATCCCAAGATTATTGAGAGCAAGTAATTTGATATTGATAATCTTTTTGCCAACGTACCAATCTGATAGGAGCAACAAGCATTAGATTTTCATTAGATGGAAAAAGACAGAGCAAAGCCTTTTTTTCTGGAAGAGCTTCTAGGGGATTCACTGGAAGATTAGTTGAACCTTCCTTTTTATGCTTGTCAATTTAGTCATTTATCAATAGAGTCTTTATCTTGGTGAATAAATAAGTTTTAGTTTTTCAAAAGTTTATGGTAGAGGTCTATCTACATTTACACCAAGTCATCAAAAAAAAGAAAAGAAAAAAAGGCAGGAAAGCCTACAAAAGACCCAGCACTTAGTTAATTAAGAAAAATGCGAATTTGCAATTTATGGACATTTTCTTTGCGAAAAATCCTAATCGATATTTTCCATTTATCAATAGTCTTTATCTTGGTGAATGAATAAATTTTACTTTTTCAGAAGTTTATGGGAGAGAACTTTCTCATTTAGGCCTACACCAATTCACAAAAAAAAAGAAAAAAAACGTTAACTTAATTAATTAAGAAAAATATGAATTTGCAATTTATGAACATTTTCTTTCCCAAAAATCCAAATAGATATTTTCTATTTATCAATAGAGAATTTATCCTGGTGAATAAATAAATTTTAGTTTTTCAAATTTTATGGGAGAGGTCTATCTACATTTACACCGAGTCACGAACAAAAAAAAAAAAAAAGATAAAAAGGAAGAAAAGCCTACAAAAGATCCAACACTTCATTAATTAAGAAGATTGTGAATTTGCAATTCAAGGACATTTTCTTTGTCGAAGATCCAAATAAATATTTGCAATACCAAGCTCTTATGTAGTATTTAGGACGCAGGTCTACGGCACAAGGTATCTCTGAGTGGGGGGGTCTCATCCCCTTAAATGTAATCCCTATGTCATGGGCGCACACAGGAGGGCCTCTGAGCGTGGCCCCATCCCCTGAAATTCTAGCTTTTTCCGAATTTCTTGGCAATTGCTTTTCAAATTATTATATAAAATTTTTTTTCTTAGTGGTGCCGCCGCCACACACCCCAGAAAAAACACTCTTGCGTGCGTGTCTGCCATAAATATGAAGCTAATAATTTACACGTATATCTTTCACAAATTAAAACAGATAAAAGTTCAAATAGGGATAAAATCCTTTTAATAGACAATGCAGTGTTTCACAAACATTAATAGAAATTCACAAAAATACCTGATATTTCGGTCACATATGCAGTGACCGTAGTAAAACTAAACTAAAACAATAGTAAAACTAAACTAAACAATTTAAAGCAAAAGTTTATAAACGAAATCAAATGAAACTACATATTGTTTAATTCTCTAATTCTTTTCAAAGCAAAGGCGGAAGCTAGCCTCTTTGAACTTCTTGGATTGGGTTCATTAGCGTCCAATGATATAGCACTTGGACAAAGGTCAACTAAATTGGATGAAATGAACTTTATTCTATCAGGTTTTAATAAATTATCATAGATAGAGTTCAGCCCAAATTCACCTGTGTGTTCAGCCCCTCGATTCAAAGCTATATTCTTGAATAAGATTTCTTTATTTCAAGAGTTTCACGAAAATTTTGTTTTAAACCCCGGTCCCTAGAAATCAAAGATACATTATCGAACAAAATAAAATGGTCTGGAAAATTGGAAATATGTTCTGAAAGGGCTGAAGTAAAATCTTCAGACTTAGCATCTTGCTTTAAAGACGAAAAAATAAATTTGTGTTGAAATTTTATTTATCGTCATGGAAAGGCGGTGTGGTCTCTGAAATCATCTATAGCCTTTTACATTCCTCTGCATGTCCATAATAACACCGATAATGGGAATTTTAAATACGAGTCCTTAGATAAAAAAATTTGGCACGTTGTGAAAACATAGTTCTAGCGAAATTGCTCAGATGTTCCGCACATTATAAAGTATGTTTCTAACTTTATATACTTGCCACAGCATAAAGATGCCGGAAGCCAACATATTGGCGAATTTTTTTCTACATCACGTGTCATACGACTTAATTGAAGGTTTAGGCTGACACAGACTGACAGATTTCTGACATAGATTAGCACCGTTCCGGTTGTATGCATTTGTTCAAGAATAACCTTAAACAAAATTAGACAGTACTCAACAGCACAAAATTCTGTTTTCAGTCACCTGTCAGGGAGCCCCAACAATCTTCAAGATGCGTTTAGTGCCCATATACCAATAACAGTAACTAGAACGTTTGTTTAAACAAATTCTAGTTGTTGGACCTAAGTTATCATTTTGTTGGATCGTTAAACCCAATTAGTTGCTTCTCCGGTTGGATCATAAGAGATACTTTAAATAATTGACAAATTTATGACCAACAAAACCGAAAAGGTGTGAAAACCCACAGTTACAACAAATCGCCGTTAGAAGATAAAGTAGCAACTCACATATATTTTTACTTTTTTAAACCGCAGACATGTGTATTTGAACGTCTCTGCATGGAAAATAACTTGTTTGATTGATATGTTACCACACAACAGAATTATTTTGTTACTTATGAACTAAGTCGAATGTTGTAATTAGAAGTGATATTTTCTTTAAAAAAAAACTTGTTTTACAAAATTAGACTAGACATGCAGTACATGCTCTATAATTAAACTTACAAATCCTTTTATGTTACTTTTTCTTATCATGAGATTATTAATTGAACCGCAAAACCTTACGACCACTTTCTACTATTAGATTATTTAGACGAGCTGTGTTACATGATAAATCAGGTTTCATGATTTGGAGGTTGCAAAATCTGATGGAAAATAGAAATATTTAGATTTAGTTTGGAGATTATCTTTTCAACCATCATACTCATGAGTATCCATAATTATGCATAATTCAGCTTGTTGGCCGATCTTACGTTACGAAATCAAATTTACTTATGTGCGTCATGAATATTTAATACTAAATTTGCTCAAAATAAATTATAACTCAACCCAAGAACGTATTCAAGATGTTTTTGGAGGGGGGAGGGGGTTACAAAAACTTTAAAAAATGCATAAAAATTTGTTTATATTCATTTTTGTTATGTTTTTACGAGTCGGACAACCTCCCCCTGGATATGGCCTTGACTGAACCCAATACGACCAGGAACCATATCTTATGCATATTTTTTATGTGTGTGCGTTGATCTAAAGCTGTACTTGAAAAGGACGTTCGTTACAACAACAAGCCAAGCTTCTTGGGCCAAATAATTTTTTTTTGCGTTTGTAATAGAGTTTAGTATTAATAAAATGATTGATAAAATGATTGATTACGACAGGTCAAAACACTGTAGAAACAAAATTCAGTTTAGTATTGCACACAGAAATTCTAATTTATGATTTTTTTTTTTCGTCTAGCTTTATTTGTTAACTAGTTTTATAAGCCTTTTTTTTACTATGATCCTCTTACAGTTTAACAGTGTCGTGTCGTAGGCCTCGAAGTTCAAACCCCAGAGGCGAAAATGTCAAGCTTATCTTCTTTACGACTAACTGAAATTAAAGTAAACGGATTAGTGGAGACACAATTTTTTCTTTTTTTTTGGAGGGATTAGGCGTTTCATAGGGAGGGGGACTGAAAGATAGGGTTGTTGCCCATGTTCTTATGAAAATTGTCCTTGTTTGATTTATCTACTAGTTTGAAATAACACTGTTATTCTTATAACTATTTTAGCTTATAATTATCCATTTGCTTTATCTGTTGATTGCTACAATAAAGGATGTTTCTACAGATTACTACTTTCAAGGTTGAAAACTATGGCGTAAAAAACCTTAAAAAAGACCTTTTAACCTTTATAAAGTCGTAAATTCAGGCTAATATGAAAATTAGCAAATGCTTTTTGAAAAAAAAATGGCCAGTCATATATTGAGACTAGGCACTATGTCTCCATCAATTTTATAAATTACAGGTTAGTTATAGCATGTGAACACGCTTCTAGAAATAGGTTCCATTTTCCTAGGATAAAATTTACTGAATACTTTTGTTTAAAACTCATCAATGCAAAAATAGTTTAGCAATCAACATCAACATTAACAAAAAGAGTCTTAACAAAAGAGCTCCTTTAACTAGCACTAAACAATCAAAAAATTACCAAATTTTATCCTCAAAGGGGCGAACCTTTTGTTAGGATTGGCTTCATTCTTCCTATAGGATTGTAAGATCTCCTTTAGTCTGGAAAAAATTCACTGAAGCACCTCTATTTCAAATTTCACAAATGGTGCCCCAGACCCTGTATTCGATAAGATTATTTTCTAGCGGGGGCAGAGACTTGTTTACCTCCACTCCATTATCGTGTACATCAAAGTTTGTCTTGAAGGCATCGACCTCTTCCAACTTTCCTTTCATAAGCGTGTCGGCGTGGTAGCTGTTTTGATAGTGTACCGGTATAGCCACTCTGTTATCCTTCTTCTGAGGAATAAGTCAATGGGATCCATCCCAGAGTCAAGTCACACACACACTGGTTGATTGTGCCAGGGAGTATTTATAAAAAATTTTCAGCTCACGATGAGTTGACCCGTGAGTGAAGCTCCAAGAAGAAACAGCCCCTGGAGCCTACCTGAAATTTTCTCAGGGAGGAGTCTCGCCCATGTAAAATAACAAATATCAAGACTAGTGTCTTATCCTTGTTATTTCCGGTGATGCACATCTTGCAAAAAAAATACCTGGTATCAGGGGCGGATTCAGGACTTTTTTAGGGGGGGGGGGGCGAAATAGGTTGATCTGATAGAATTGTGTTAGGAGTAAGTTTAATTAATGCAAACTTGCGTTAATTAAGTAAATTACACTACTTTAGACGATATTAGGAGAGGGGTGCACGCCCCCTCATCCCCCTGGATCCGCCACTGCCTGATATTTAATGAAAAGCAATAGAAAACTGAGTATTCCTGTTTGAATATGAAAGCGTGATGGGGCTACAAGTGGTCTGCTTTGAGTGCAATTGTGGCTAATGTTGATAGTGAGTGCTTTTTCAAAATTAGAAAAAAATCTTTAAATCGACGTTAACACCAGAACATGTTTTTAATTCTCTGACTTTCCAAAGATAAGAAAAGAAAGAACAATTCGCTTTCCTCTTGTTCCTTATATTTTCAGCATCTGGTCTGCCTCGGCAGCACAGTTTTAACTGATTACATTACAATTCTAAGATATCCTGCATTTGAAAATGAACCATAATGGTGTGGATGTATTTCTTAGAGATTTTAACAGTTTTGATTAATAAAAAACAATTATAATAAACAACAACCAAGTAATCTAATTTTCCAGTTAACAAAACAATTGTGGTATATACTTCAATTCGAGGTTCAGGCAAACATGAAACTGCCATACTTAATGAGAGAATTATTATATAATATATAGTAATAAATATTTTAATTATTCTTCGTTACAAGGTTTGGGTACAAATTTCAAGGCACGCTGTGTAAAAAGTAATTCAATTTCTCCATTTGAAGGAGCTTAGAACTTTAGCTTTTATACTGCATTGGATAAAGGGAAGCAAGCCTTAAGTTCTTGTTTAAACATGAGAGACTTTGGCCTAATATTTCTTAATCAGATAAGCCAAGGGGAGTGAAAGACAGGCATTCAGTGAATATGAAAGTGCTTCTCTCAAAATATTGGATTAGCCTTAGACTGTGTCAAGAACTCGTTGCTGTTATCCACAAAGTAAACTTGAACCTTATTATTTTAACAGAGAAATGCCGCCGGAAGTGAGAAACTACTCTTGATTAGGTCATATATATCGGATTATATTGTACGGGAACAAATCACCCCCGGCTTTAATATATGTCAGGAATTCTTGTTTGTTACACCTTTAGGTCTTGCGATTCCCTAGCTGATATTTTCAACACTTGCATAGGAGTGGGAAAATAATGTATAGGAAATTTTCGCTGGAACATTCTTTCTTAGTACTTAGAAAGAAAACATCTTGATAAATCAGAACTGGAAGTTGAGCCTACTGTGGCTTCATTTAGTGCATCTTGCGTCAAATTATGAGACAATATTTTGAGCTCGAAGTGATGACATAGCTACACGCAAGAGAAGGTGAAATCCTGCTGAATGAACTAAGAAGAGTAGCTTAGAAATGCACTTTTTGTGTGTCTTGACCCCCTATAAACCGCAATTCTTGCCCCCCCCCCCAAAATAAAATTGGACATGTATTTACCTATGGGTCACCTACTAAAACGTTTAGTCGCAATGGCTGCCACTTTATCCGATCATTTGATGAACTAATCAAGCCTTTGAAAATGATCCCAGTGGGCAAAACAGACTTGAGTAACGATTCCCAGACTCGTAGCGGCTTGATATGATGTTTTATTATTTTTTTCACCTTTCGAAAAAATAGCCATTTTTTGAGAAATACAAGTTTTATCTTCAAGTTATCAAGTTGTATGTTTCATACACAAAAGTTTCAAAATAACTACATAAGAAAATATAAGCAATTAAAGGGTTACCAATTTTATTTCAAATTTTAATACTCCTTTAAAACTTTAGTAAATGAGGGGAATCTTGTTATTTTCCTTTATTTTTTTTCCTGTGAAGAAAACTCAGGTGATAAACCTTAGCCTCTGTCGTTTCACGTAACTTGTCGACAGAACAAAGAATTTGTGTGATCGATCCATATTTATGTCATCAGTACAGCATTTGACTCAGTTTCCGAACAGGCGCCAGATACACACTTAATTTTTTGGACGACTTTTTAATATCTTTCACTTGATTTATGCATTGTTTTGCTTTCCAAAACTAGTTAACAGCGTGCAAATCTGTTGCGGTTTCATTTAGATGCACTATATATGATCGTCAGTCCTGCTCCGGAACGTTAGCAGGGGGACCTTAACCCACTCCCCCTACCGAAACTAAGCACTATGGAAGTTTCTATTTGTATATTCTAGTATTTTTCATATGACTTTATTTTTTTTTTCATAGATATATTCCCAGAAATAAAGTTCAGTGTGCGTGTCTTGTTTGACCAAATCGATGTGATAAATGCTAAGAGTTGTTAAGTACCTTCTCTTATGCTTTCATCTTTATGACTTAGCCTTTAAAACTTGTGCGTTTTCAAGATTCTTTTTTCATTTTTTCACTCTGGACAGTCCTCCTAAGCGTTGCCAACGCTCAGAAATAAACTGTACCAGTTGTCCTATAAAGATCGTACCGTAAGACATTGATTTGTACCATCTGAACAACAGGTTAAAAATTTCCAGTAACAAAAATGACATTTTCGATATACTAAAATTAGGAACAGATATCTGAATAAAAAAGGAGGAATTACAACCAAGTGTACTGGAAAATTATGTTTTACCTAACAATTTCCAAACATATTGCCTTGTACCATGACCTCTATATTGTACCAAAATTGGTATTATTGTACCGAGTTGGCAACACTGGTCTTGTCGACTAAAAATAACGAATTACCGATTATGTATAAAAAGGGTGGCTTTAGAAAGCACAAACAACACTCAATTTTCAGTTTGGAGAGCGGAAATAGAGGGGACAATGCAAGTTTAAGATAACAAAATGAACGAGCATCTTAAAATGATTCGGAAATGACTGTCAATAACACACTTAGAATCAAAATTCTAATAAAAAGCGAGAGAAGGAAAGTATATGATTAGTTTAAGGTAATTAATAAATATATATTTAAATTCATTTAATTCGTTTCTTATTAACAGACACACTAACTGGACTATTAGATATGTTTTTATTTGTTAAAACTTTCGCTTACAACTAGATCAGATGTAAAAATTCTTGGTCTTTCCTTCCCTGATATTTGAAAGAGATACATTTTACTGGTTAACAGTTGAAAACAAGCTAATTGTGTGCATTTTCAGGTTAAACAACCACCTTCCTGGAACGCATGTATCATTGAGCAGCTCGAAACGTGCCGAGTCAAGCAGCCCTGGAGGATCGGACGACGACCTTGGATCTCGAGACGAAGGAAGAATATCACCTGGTGACATTAGCATTGACTCAGACGACGATATATCATTAGATGGACCCCCGTCCTCAGCCTCTCCCCAAAGACCTATCTCACCATCTGAGAAATCTATTAAAAAGGATGAACCAAAGCCTTCATTACCGAAACCTAATCCTATTCCCTCATTTGCGTCTAATTTATCCCCATTTGCCTTTGGGATGTCTAACTTTCCATACCCGAGTCTTGCCCAGCCTCTTTCACCATACCAAGGAATACCATTTAATCCGTTTCCTTTCCACCCAAGTCACTTGTCACACTTAAGGTTCCCCCGAGATTTTGCAGGGTTCGATTTTACATCACCATTCGCTGCAATGTTTCCTCATATTAATGAACCACCCCATGTTAGAGCTGCTATTACAGTTGATCATGTTCACAGTGCTACAACGTCATCCGATGAAGCAAAAGCGAATCAGTCTGAACCAGGGAGCAATTGTTGATATACTACCATAATAAATCAATTTCCTGTGGGAGAAGCAAACAACAATAGAAAAAGTCAATAAAACGTTCGATAAAATTTATACCGTTTCTGCCTAAAAAAAGGTTATTTTTATATAACTAATAAATTCAAATGCTGCTTAAAGAATCTCTCAGTTTTTCTCCAATTTCTTGGCCTTGCTAATCATGAACCGGCAATAATTATGAAACTTGGACCTGGGATGCAACTGTACCGGCAGATAATCTGAAAAATACACATAACGATGTAAGAACAGAAACGACTTGCTCCCTCGAAGGCAAGACTGATGTTTCAATTTGAATCGTTTATTTTTATAGAAAAGAGTGGGTTTAAAGAAAATATATAGCATTGGACAATAGTTTGGTCCTATAATATATATCGCATGTAAACGGGATGGGTTAGGGGTGGAAGTGGGGACTGATTGGGTTTGTCTTCCAGAAACATTAGGGCTTTTATAATTTACATGTATAATGTAGATTACCTGTTTTGACCAACATGGACTAGATCTTGGTAGCCAGAATAAATAATAGATGACAAAAGCAATATTATGCTGCCTCATGAGCGTGTAAATGTAAGCTGTTAATCTGAAACTTGTTCTTTTCGCAAGGGGGATTTTTAAATTGCCAATACGGTGTCCAAAATGTAAATTTTTGTAGCATAGTTGGTTACGCTTCACAGTTCAGTAAAAATTTAATATTGCTTGAGGAAGCAGCGGCATGTTGCCCCATAGGCATGGGGTCAAAACTTGTGGCCAAGGTTGGGACTTATTGAAGTTATGGATTTTTATTGACTTTTTCTTTTAACTGTTTTTGAGAATGTTTTTGCAATTCCTAGTCTTTGTTTTAGAATATTCTGTTTTGAAGAAAAATCTGGAACTACTGCAACGTGTAATTGCAGTATAATATTACATTACAGGGGTGGCCAAACTTAGTTAATGCAAGAGCTCAGGTGTACAGGCAAGTTTTTTTCGGCGAATGTCGACACGGTGAAAAAGATTTAAACTAAAGGAAAAAAAAAATGATATTCCGTTGGGGAGGGAGCCAAACGAACGAACTCATCAATATACTGTATGATAGAACTACATAAATTGGAGCTTGTATGTTTCACACAAGTTCCAAACTTATCTTTTTTATCTTTTGAATTATCTGTGATGAAATGGCTCAACATTTTAGAACGAGCTAGATATTAAAGATCGAAGAGTAGGTCTCTTGCCGTGGTTTTGTCCACCCCTCCTATATTACGTAAAGGTGTTGT
This sequence comes from Artemia sp. Qi Xiang Cuo, assembly GCF_049724085.1. Lineage (NCBI taxonomy): Eukaryota > Metazoa > Arthropoda > Branchiopoda > Anostraca > Artemiidae > Artemia > Artemia sp. Qi Xiang Cuo. Next base: position 37,178,102 of record NC_142799.1, read on the forward strand.
TAAATTTGAATCTGGTCAATTGTATAATAACATGTTTGTGCACTGCATTATTTTATGTGTCTCCAGCGATGTTTTTTTTGTTCTTTCGCAATTTGTTTTATATTACACAACGAATAAATATGTGAGCATAATACCGGTTATACTTCTAGGTCTTTCATGGCAGAAAAACGTCACTGTGGATACAATTCGGGGTACTGGTGTTTTATATGGACACTTGTAAAAAGTCAAGTTTGGTTAATGCTAATGAAATAAAAATAAAATAGGATGAATATATAATAATTTATAAACAAGTTTTGGGCTATATATTTGCACATTGGAGGGTGGGGGTAAAGCATAGCATACGTTAAATACGTAACCTAACATAACCTAGGTACCTTCCCCCCCTTAAACCCCAAAAAACAATCGTTTAAATATTGTAACTCATTGAGAAGCCACGGCTTTGCAGTCATTTATGTATAGCGGTCTCATGAGAATAGCCTGTTTGACGGGTTTTCGCGACTGGTTTCCTTGTACAATATATAAAAGTGTCCATATAACGCACCAGTTGGCTATAATTCTGTTTGAAAAAAATGATGATAATTTTGATTGAAAGGGATATTGTTGCATCTCAAGATACATAAATAGTCCTGTCCTTAAGGTCTAGCGTAATTTGGAAATGTTGGAACTTCAAGCAAAATCATTCCATAGAATTTATGGTTTAATAATGGACTAGCCACTTGTGTAGTTTAGTAATGGACTAGTCATATTCAGGTTGTCTTTAGTGTAACCAGTTCCTTTGATAAGTCTTTAGTATTTGGCTAACCTCAAAGGACCTATGTATGAGAGAGATATTGAAATAAATATCTGCTATGGAGTAAAAGAGCAAGAACTTGCGTTACCGTGTTAGGAATTTTCTATAGAGCTCGAAATTAAAAATCTCACACACACACACAAAAAAAAACTCTAGAAGAAAATATATGATTTTATAACTAGAAACCTTATTGATTAGGCCTGCAAAGCGGGCCTTTTGATTGCCAAGAGCCTTGCTAAGTGGACCTTTTTGCTATTGATGACAAACTGCATTCTACGTTATTGAGAATTATTAACTGATGGAATGTAGAAGCTGGTGAAAGATGTAAAATAAAGATGAAGCTGAATTTGTGCTGACAAAAATTAAGACAATTATTGCAATTAGGTCACAATTTTAGTAGATTAAGGCGAGTTTAGACGCATCATAAATGACAAGAGGTTAAATTTCCCTAGATCAGCGAGCATCTTTGCCGTACACGTCCAGTATAATGATGGTTATTTATTTGCAAATTTAGCCCTACCCTTATAGCTTAATTATGGCACAGTTAAGCAAAACAGGTCAAACTAACGGTACATACTTGTATGTTTTTTAGATGGGGAGGGGGGAAAACGAATTTGAAACACACATAATAGAGAAACAATTTGTAATATATAGCAAATTGTAGAGTAACTCGTAAAAAGAAAATTGAAATTCAGACGGATTTGGCTTGACATCCCCACCCGTACACCCCCACCGCACCCCACCCATGCCTTTATATGAGACTCGTCTCTTGTTGTAATTTTGCAAATAACATTTTCACATTTGGAACTGTAATGCTCCTACGTATGTATTTACTTTCCAAGTCAAATTAAGCGAAAACGGGATTGTACTATCAGATACAAATATCGCAAGAAGGGCTATTCACAAGGAATTTGCACGGCTTTTTAGCAATTCAGCCTAGAAATACTGAAGTGATGGAAAACTTTCATCGTTATAAGGGCTCAATCAACCAAATTCTATGGCTGGTCCTAGTCGTGTGTTAGTTGGGTTATTTTTCCAAGTTTTTTCTTATCTTTTGGTCTTAGCGCTTAAAGTCTTGTTATTTAAAAAGAAATTGGGGTGGTCGCAAAATAATTTATGCCTTTTATGAAATATAATTGCTCGGTTACAAAACTTAACTGTAAGTTATATCGTCCTTGATAAAAAAAAAAAAAACTTCATGACCAAAGACTCTGCACCAATACTCCAAGCTAGTGATTTAGGCTGCTATTATTCTTGTATATAAGCCTTTGGAAGCAAGAGATTCTTTGGTCTTTAAAGCGGTTGCAGCTGGTGTTTTGAAAAGCTGTTAGGAGTGCCTTGGTGAGGCAGTCGTTGGTTTCTGTTTCATTAAGCCGGGGAACAACTGATGTACTTTACGAGGGGGTTTTAATACCGTGTGCAATCACTTTTGAAGCAATGATCTCCCTACTTAATCCTTAATTATACACGGGCAATTCACTTCAGATCCGCTGTGAAAACATCGGCTGGTGAGAATAGGGTGGTCATTATTGCAGAATTAGGTGCTAAAACTAACATTCCACAGGAGGCGTGTTTGGGATTTATGGGTTTTACACTTTGTATCTTAGGCTCAGAAAAGCTACTCATCAGCAGGATTCAACCACCTTTATAACCCGGAAGTCGGTTACTCTATTAAGCTTCTCTAAATAAAAAAAAAAGTCTTGTAATCCAGTAGCAGCATACTGCTGCTGCTTTTACAACTAATTCAAAACGAGGTTTTTAAAAGAAAAATGAAGAGCCTTATATAAATCTAAAGCGATTAGAAACAAATTTCCACACTGGTCTGTAAATAACGAACTGTAAATAAAGAGCGACTCAGCCAACAGTAACCGGAAATCTTAAAAAAAGAATATTGACAACGATTTATTCGTCAGTAGAATTGGCCTTTTATGCTGATTCCAAACATATAAAATTCTCTAAGTTTAATGTTACCCATCAAAAGCTACGAGCCGAAGAAAATTTGCTTGATTTTCAGAAAAGGGGGAAACACCCCCCAAAAGTCAAGCGATCTTAATAAAAGTCACACCAACAGATTCAGTATATCATGGAACTATAATGTAGAGGTTTCAAGCTTTTTACTACAATTAAATAAAAAAATAAGTTTTTTTAAACTGAAAGTAAGGAACGACGTTAAAACTTAAAACGAACAGAAGTTATTCCGTATATAAAAGGGGCTGTCCCCTCCTCAACACCTCGCTCTTTACGCTAAAGTTTCTTATTGTTAAAAAAAAATAGAGTTGTGAGAAAGTCAAACTTCAGCGTAAAGAGCGAGGCGTTGAGGAGGGGACAGTCCCTTTCATATACGGAATAATTTCTGTTCGTTTTAAGTTTTAACGTCGTTCCTTACTTTCAGTTAAAAAAACTTGTTTTTTTTTTATTTAAAATTTGAACGTTTTTGAAATAATGCAGGTTTTGATTTTGGCTCACCGTACATGAATAATTAAAACAAAATTTGCATATTAATTTTACTTATATTTGGTTAAATGGCTTTCTCGAAACTTCTTTAATTTTATTTACGAACGTTTTTATTAGTAATAAATATACGTAAGTTACGAATTAACTTACGTAACGAACTTCTATATTCATATATTTTTAATATGTATATTAGGGGGTTCGCCCCCTAGTCAATACCTTGCTCTTTAAGCTAAAATTCGAGTTTTGTTCTAATTCTTTAAAAATGACCCCTTTATTACAAAGGCCGTTAATTAGAATAGATAGCTCTTATGAAAGTACTAAAAAATCTTTGGCTTAAAGAGCGGGGTATTGACTAGGGGGTGAACCAAATCATATACGTAATATTTTTCTGTTCGTTTTAAGTTTTGATGTTGCTCCTTATTTTCAGTTGAAAAATTTTTTTTATTTAATTTCTGATCTCTTTCTTTAATAATTCTGGGAAATCCTTCACCCCCTTCATAGCAATGTCCATTTCCCCATGAAAACTTCCTTCGTGGAAAGATCCTGCCATATAACCCCCAGCCCCCCCCCACCTACTAGAAAAAATCCCCCCTGAAAACGTCTGTATACTTCCCAATAACGAATACTATGTGTTAACATTGGGTAAAGTTCATAACTTTCAGCCCTTCCCCGGGGACTTCGGGGGATTAAGTCATTCTAAAAGACATAGTTATCATATTTTCGACCATGCTGAACAAAATGGCTATCTCAAAATTTTGATCGGGTGACTTTGGGAAAAAATGAGCGTGGGAGGGGGCCTAGTTGCCCTCCATTTTTTTTGGTAACTTAAACAGGGAGATATAACTTTCAATTTTCGTTCCGATGAGCCCTAACACGATATTCTAGGACCACTGGGTCGATATGATAATCCCTGGAAAAAAAAAACAAATAAAAACGCATTCGTGATCTTTCTTTTGGTAAAAAATGCAAAATTCCACATTTTTGTAAATAGGTGCTTGAAACCTCTACAGTAGGGTTCTCTGGTACGCTGAATATGATGGTGTAATTTTCATTAAGGTTCTATAATTTTTAGGGGGTCTTTCCCTTTTTTCTAAAATCAGCCAAATTTTCTCAGGTGATTAACTTTTGATTGGTAAAACTAAACTTGATGCATTTTATATATTTGAAATCAGCATTAAAATCTGATTCTTTTGATGTATCTATTGGTATCAAAATTCCGTTTTTTAGACTTTCGGTTAACATTGAGCCGGGTCGCTCCTTACTTACAGTTCGTTATCACGAACTCTTTGATTAATGTTGAATTTAGTATTTTCGTCTGAAGAAAATTCACGGATGCGTGTTTATTCTTTATTTTATTTATTGCTTTTTCCCAGGGGCAAACGTATTAAGCCAGTGGTCCTAAATGATTGGGAGAGGGGTCATTCAAACAGAATTCAAAATTTCTAGTGCTCTTTTTAAGGGATTAAAAATGCGGGAGGGTATCTACAATCACCATGCCCACGCCCTGTTTTTTCGCATAGACATCCTATCAAAACTTTGAAAGAGCAGTTTCATTTAGCATAGTTGAAAGGTATAATAACTAGGCCTTGGGGATGACGAGACCTCCCATACCCCTTGGGAAAAGGATTTTAAGCTACGTAATTTGCCCTCTGTTCACATATCGTATTTATTACTGGAAAATAAACTGCGGAGGATATACTGGGAATTTTCATCTGGGGGGGAGCAGTGTTCATTGGGGGAATTTTCTATGGGAAGAAAAGTTTCCGGGGGAATTTCCAGTGGAAAATTTTACACCGACGGAAGGGGATTTCCTGGCATTTTTTAAAAAGTGCTCAGAAATTAAAAAAACAAGTCTTTTTAACTGAAAGTAAGGAGCAACATTTAAACTTAAAATGAACTGAAATTACACCGATAATGCGGGAGAGGATACCGCTTTCTCAACCCTACATATTTACGCTGAAGTTTTGCTTTTTGTCACAATTCTTTAAGAAAGACTGGTCAAACAGAAGAGTTGTTGAATTTAAATTAGAAGCATTTTTAAATAAGATTAAGACTTAAGTACAAAGAACGAGGGTTTAGGAAAGGGTAGCACGCCTCACATACGGAGTAATTTTTATTCGTTTTAAGTTTTAACGCGGCTCCTTACTCACAGTCGAAAAAAAACCAAACAGAAATTAAAGAACTTAAAACAAACAGAAATTGCTTTCAATGAATAAATGGAACCTAAAGCAAAAATAAATTAAATAAATAATCATACCGAACATGAAGAAAAAAGATACTGCTATAGATGAATATATAAACCCTAAAATAAATAAAAGCTTAAATGGGTAATCAAGTCAAAGTAAAAGAAATAAATTATTCTACAGGAGTAGAGCTACCTGCCAATTCAGCCTTCTACAGGTTGTAACGTTATTTGCACTATGCTGAAAACCAAACATATTTTAAACATTTTTCTTCTATAGTTGTAACTTTGAAAAATTAAAAATTTCTGAGATTTCCGTGAATTAATATCATTACACATTAATATCATTTAATTTTCAGTATTCCTTTCCATTCTCCTTTATTATTATTGTGATTTGATTTTATTATTTTTTGTTCGTCCATGTTCTCGCAGGTAAAACCATATTATCCGAAATATATACCATTTTATCCAATAGAACACAAATGATACACACGCTGTTTAGAATGCTTGAGAGGGAGAAGGAGTACCACTGCGCTTATTTATAAGCCTTGATTAGCTTTTCGATATTATTTGCTTTGTTACTTTTCTCTTGATTTTATAATAAATTGGCTACATAACACACTGCTCAAAATATAAATTGTTCAGAGCAAAGCGCAAGAAACACTGCAGCACTTGGAAGACAGAGGAGGAAGTAGGTCCGTCCTCTGAAAACAAAAGCAATAACAAAAATAAAGGTTTCCGACTTTCATTCACACCTCTGCTAGATTTTCTTTTCTCGTAGTAAGTTTCTGGCTACTAATAGCGCTAGTCTTAAGGTCAATTGATACCTTCAAATCATTTTGCCAGACTCAGTGTGAGCTGACTGTCTAAAAGACAAAGCGCCCATTAAGGAATTTTCCCTGCACCAGACTGCAAAATTACTCAAGTGATATTTCCTTAAAATTTCGGTAAAAATTTATATGGGGTCTTGAATGCGTTAACAGTTTGAAAAGTTAACGAGAGGCTAGTTTAAAATGAAGAAAAATAAAATCTTTTATTAATTGTTAAGGAAAGCGCTGTTTATTCAACGTGCCTACAGCATAAATAATATGTCCCTGTTTCGGCAAGGTTTCGATTAAAGCGGATAGCACCACAGGGATTGATTACTTGTGACTGTTATTGCTGCTACAAATACTACTACTACTACTACTATTGAACTAAATCAAACGCGTTTCAGTGCATCTAGGTTGCCAAAATAACACAGGTGCGATATTTGTATATAAGAAATGGTATAGGGTTATAAGGTAAAAACTCTCGGGCAAAGTTGGGTGGGGGGGGGGGTGGTGGTAAAATCCAATCAAAATAAACTATGTTTATCCAGTTTGTCAAAAGGGTGTCTATCTAATTTCCCAGGAAAAACTCGAGGCATTAAAACGAAACTTCAGGGTTTGTTTTAGGGGATGTTAAACTAAACCATCAAAGACCAATTTTCATTCAATTTATCTCAAGAGCATATGGGTGATACAACAGGAACAGATAAGGGCATTAAGTTAAGATTATCGGGATATGCTGAGCAGGAGATTGAGCTAAATCAAAATTAACACTATATGCATCCAAGGTTTTCAAAAGCAATATCAATCTGCGATGTCTATGGAAAGGTTAAGAGAATTAAATTGAAAATTTCAAGGCATGTTAAGGGGAATAGTTGCTTAATATTTGTCTAACTCAAGGTTGTAATGTGGTGGAGGTTAGAAATCTGTCAACCTAAAAGATTATGCAGATTTTTAACCTTTGTATTTGAATATTTTCCTCCGTACCGATCAATCCAAAGCACGATAATATAGGGCCAAACTATATTAATAATTTTTACAAAAGTTTCGTTCAATATATCATAGGAATCGCAATAGCGCTGCCTAAGAGGAGAACGATGTTAGTAGAGGAGGGGGTACCAGCCCCATTGCCCACCCCTGCTGCCACCTATAACTTTTTTAACACCATATATTGGCATAGAACCACGTGGTTTATGGTTTTCTCACTGAGAATGAAAAAACAGGAATTTTCTCACTTGAAAAACCAGGAATTTTGTCTGTTTTATGGATTTTGTCAGTGAGAATGAAAAAACAGGAACTTTCTCACTTTCATGGATGTCAACAGCAATTTATGTATGTTTCATGGTTTTTGTCAGTGAGAATGGAAAAACAGTATTTTTCTCACTTTGCTGTCAGTCATTAATCAAATTGTTTCCGGGCAAAGTTTAGTAATGTCTGACAGGTACTGCTCCAGGAATAGATCCAAGTCATTAATGTCTTTGCCTCAGAAACAACTCTTTTGGTCGAACTCCAAAGGATATTAATAACCAAACGCCATGAAAACAATTCTCCATGAAACATCTTAACGATGAATTGTTTTAGCGCGGGAATCAGGTTTCTTATTAATTTGAAATGCATTAGCGCAGAGATGCCAAAAACAAAAGGAACACGCTGAATTACGCTTAGGGATAATTTTGGCGAAACTGTTTTAGACAGGTTATGGAATTATTTCGGCGAAAGATTTTTGAAGAGATTTTGGAAGAGGATTTGAGGGTGAAACTCTGTGGTCGTTATAATACACAAGTTTCATTTGAACAGTGTTGTGAGGTCCTCTACCCCAACCCCAAAGGGTTCCGATACCCCGACCCCAACCCCAAAGGAAGCCCCCTGTCCTCAAAGGTCCCCCAAGCTCCCAAAGGGCCACCGGCGCCCCCAAAGGCCCACCCCAGACCCCCAAAGACCCTCGCCGGGCCCCCCCAAGGCCCATCGAGCTCCCAAAAGACCAACGGGGTCCCAAAGGCCCTCCACCGGTCCCCAAATGTCCCCCAGGCACCCAACTGGCCCCCCGGGCCCCCCAAGGCCCGCTCCCGGTCCCCAAAGGTCCACCGGGCTCCCCAAGGACCAATCGGTCCGCAAGTGCCCCCCAGACCCCCAAAGGCCCTCCCTGTGCCCCCAAGGCCCTCCCCCGGTCCCCAAAGGGCCCCCGGGCCAGAGAAGCGCCGCCGGGCTGCACCGTGGGCCAGGAAAGCGCCACAGGATGTGCCGCAGGGATGCGCCGCGGGTCAGGAAAGCGCCGCGGGGGATGCGCCACAGGGAGGCACCACAGGAAAGCGCTGCAGGATGCGCCGCAGGGATGCACCGCAAAAAAAAGTAAACTAAAAAGTAAAAATGTCGAAATGTTATCCCCCACACGCCCTCCTGAGACCCCCAAAGGCCCTCTCCGGGGCCTCACAGGTCCCTCGGGCTCCCCAAGGGCCCACCGGCCCCCCAAGGGTCACCCCCACACCCTCCCTGGGCCCGCCCCACAGTCCCCTCTCCATTTTTTTAATACATTTTTATGGCTTTATTATATCTTTTTTGAACAAGTTCCATTCATATTGTCATTCCTAAACCCATTTTCCAACCTCAAAGAGTCCCCTCTCCAATTCGTAAATACTTTCTTGAATTTTTTAACATGGTATTTTTTTAACTTTTTTACGTATCTTAAAATGACATGAAATATGCTTACGGCTCTACCAATCGTACTCTGTGCTTGTTCATGGACATGACGTGGCTTTCCCACTGGTACTCTATGGCAGGTTATCGACACTACCTAGTTTATTGCATGCATTAAATCAGTATTTTTTACGCAGTGGAAGGATAAACACACAATTCATATCTGTAAAAAAGTGAGGATGAATTATTCTACGAACATATGTGCACATGATAAAATCATTGTCGTATTGAATGCTGACAAGGAGAAATACCTGAACTATGAAACGAGTGCAAGCGGTAACACTATTGGAAATGTATGCAAGCGTTGTCATGACAGCGAGAAGTTAGATTTCTTTGGAGTACCCAAGAATTTCAATCGTGTAAACGGTGGATATGCAAGAGTATCATTACCAGAGATATTAGTGCTCAAAGAGAATGCAAACTTAAAAATAATTGTCGATGATCGGGGACAAATCTTTGCTAGAGTTTCTGGTAACACATTACCTGTTGATAAATCCTATCGTCATTTTTCCGGTATTAGCATTTTAAAGAGAACAAGAAGGAGAAGACAAACATACTCCTTCAATAATGTCATTAATCATATCTTGGCAATATGGAATAACTGTCATTTATTCAAAAATGATGTGACAGTAGAGAGTGAAATGATAGGCAGACTAAAAAGGGCATTAGTAGATAATATCATAAATGAATAGAATTAAGAATTGACATACAGTGAAGCGCTAGTGTAATAATAATGTGTAATAATGTATTTAACGTATTTTTATATTAATATTCTACATCTCATTATTTCATTAAAAATATTTTATGTATTATTTTGTTAAGTGTTCATTATTTTAGGGTATGCTAGAACGTCAAACGTTCAGAATATCTATTAAAAAGGTCAGAGATGAAAGAAAAAGAATTTTCAGAGATAAAGATACTACTAGCAGGCTCAATGTTTCATAGAAGATAGAAAAGTTCAAGATCTCTTCTGAATTTTACCAAAGAACACAATTCACTTCTAATTTCACCAGAGAAAATAAGAAGCTTCCACTTCAGTTTTAAGTTCACCAAGACATAAAAAATTTAAAGTTCACTTCTAAATTTTTCTGTAGAAGATAGGAAAAGTTATGCTATGATTATGATTATTTTCCATGGAGATAAAAAGTTTCACTATAATTCTAAATTTTCTTAAATTCAATTCCGACCTTTCTTAAAGAGTCAAATTTAAAGTTCTATTCCAAATATTTTCCCGGAAGACGAAAAGTTCAACTTCGATTCTGAAATTTTCTCAATGAAAATGAAATAAGTTATAGATCATTTCTATTTTCCCAAAATAATATAAAAATTTTCCCCTTCACTTCAGATTTTTCTCAAACAGATGAAAAAATTTGAAATACTGTTACAAATTTTTCATAGAAGATAGAAAAGTTCAAGTTCTCTTCTGAATTTTATCAATAAAAATGAAATAAGTTACTGATCAATTCTAATTTCACAAGAGAAAATAAAAAGCTTCCAGGTCAGTTTTAAGTCCACAAAGACATAAAAAATTTTAAGTTCACTTCTAAATTTTTCCGTAGAAGATAGGAAAAGTTATCCTATGATTGTGTTTATTTTACATGAAGATAAAAAGGTTCACTTTAATTCTAAATTTTCTTAAATTCAATTCCAACCTTTCTCAAAAAGTCAAATTTGAAGTTCTCTTCTAAATATTCCCACGGGAGAAGAAAAGTTCAACTTCGATTCTGAATTTTCTCAATGAAAATGAAATAAGTTATTGATCATTTCTATTTTCCCAAAATAAATATAAAAATTTTCCACTTCAGTTCAGATTTTTCTCAAACAGATGAAACAATTTAAAATACTGTTCCAAATTTTTCATAGAAGATAGAAAAGTTCAAGTTCTCTTCTGAATTTTACTAAATAACACAATTCAATTCTAATTTCACCAGAGAAATAAAAAGCTTCCACATCAGTTTTAAGTACACAAATAAATAAAAAATGTTATGTTCAATTCTTAATTTTTTCGATAAAGATATGAAAAGTTATCCTTTGATCTTTATTATTATCCATGAAGATAAAAATTTTCACTTTAATTCTATATTATCTTCAATTCAGTTCAGTTCTTTATCAAAGAGTCAAATTTAAAGTTATGTTCTAAATATTTTACTGGGAGAAGAAAAGTTCAACTTCGATTCTGAATTTTCTCAATGAAAATTAAATGAGTTATTGATCATTTCTATTTTCCCAAAATAAATATAAAAATTTTCCACTTCAGTTCAGATTTTTTTCAAACAGATGAAAAAATTTAAAATACTGTTCCAAATTTTTAATATAAGTTAATAAATTTCAAGTTCTCTTCTGAATTTTATCAAAGAACACAATTCAATTCTAATTTCACCTGAGAAAACAAAAATCTTCCTCGTCTGTTCTTTATTTCACAGAAATAAATAAATTTAAAGTTCAATTCTATATTGTTCGGTAGAAGATAGTACAAATTATACAATGATATGTAATTATTTTCTATGAAGATTAAAATTTTAACTTTAATTCTAATTTAACTAACTACTGAAATGACATGAAAAATTCTTACAGCTCTACCAATCGTACTCTGTGCTTGCTCTTGGATACGAAGCGGCTTTCCCAATAGTACTCTATGGCAGGTTATCGACACTACCTAGTTTATTGCATGCATTAAATCAGTATTTTTTACGCAGTGGAAGGATAAACACACAATTCATATCTGTACAAAAGTGAGGATGAATTATTCGACGAACGAATGTGCACATGATAAAATCATTGTCGTATTGAATGCTGACAAGGAGAAATACCTGAATTATGAAACGAGTGCAAGCGGTAACACTATTGGAAATGTATGCATGCGTTGTCATGACAGCGAGAAGTTAGATTTCTTTGGACTATCGAAATCATTCAAAACTGCTCAAGGTGGATATGCGAGAGTGAGAGCACCAGACATGATAGTGCTAAAGGAGAATGCCAACTTAAAAATAATTATTGATGATCGAGGACAACTCCTTGCTTACAGTTCTGGGAGCCTAATATCTATTGATAGATCCTATTCCCACCGTTCTGGTATTACTATTCAAATGAAATCAAAGAAGAAAAAAAAGGCCTATTGCTGCAATAGTGTAATAAATCATATCATGTCTACCTGCCAGAACTGCCATCTATGTAAAAATAATGTGAGAATGGACAATGAAATCACAGGCAGAATAAAAAGGACATTAGCAGACAATATCATCGATGAATTGATGGAAAGTGAAGCGCAAGTGTACTAATAATGTGTAATAATGTATTTAACGTATTTATATATTAATATTCTACATCTCATTATTTCATTAAAAACATTTTATGCATTATTTTGTTAAGTTTTCATTATTTTAGGGTATGCTAGAACGTCAAACGCTCAGAATATCTATTAAAAAGGTCAGAGATGAAAGAAAAAGAATTTTTAGAGATAAAGATACTACTAGCAGACTCAATGTTTCATAGAAGATAAAAAAGTTCAAGATCTCTTCTGAATTTTACCAATAAACACGATTCAATTCTAATTTCACCAGAGAAAACAAAAATCTTCCACTTTAGTTCATTATTTCACAAAGACATAACGAAATTTAAAGTTCAATTCTAAATTTGTCCGTAGAAGATAGGAAAAGTTATGCTATGATTGTGATTATTTTCCATGGAGATAAAAAGTTTCACTTTATTTTCTAAATTTTTTTAAATTCAATTCCGACCTTTCTCAAAGAGTCAAATTTAAAGTTCTGTTCCAAATATTTTCCCGGAAGAAGAAAAGTTCAACTTCGATTCTGAATTTTACTAAAGAACACAATTCAATTCTAATTTCACCAGAGAAAATAAAAATCTTCCCCTTAAGTTCTTTATTTCACAATTACATAAAGAAATTTAAAGTTCAATTCTAAATTTTTCGGTGAAAGATAGAAAAAGTAATACCATACTTGTGAATATTTTTACGGAAGATAAAAAGTTCTAGTTCAAATTAAAATTTTCTCAACGAAATGAATAAAAGTCCAAGTTTTCTTCTGACTTTTACAAAATAGAACAAGTCATTTCTAATTTTAACAGAGGAAATTAAAATCTTCCACTTAATTTAGTTTTTTCGCAAAAGACATAAAGAAATTTGAAGTTCTATTCTAAATTTTTCGGTGGAAGATAAAAAAATCAATATAATACTTGTGAATATTTTCACAGAAGATAAAAATTTCTAGTTCAATTTAAAATTTTCTCAACTAAGTGAAGAAAAGTTCAAGTTCTCTTCTGAACTTTACCAAAGAACACACTTCAATTCTGATTTCTCCAGAAAAAATAAAAATCTTCCACATCAGTTTTAAGTTACTCAATGAAATAAATAAATTTAAAGTTATATTCTAAATTTTTAGATGGAAGATAGAAAAAGTAATACTATGACAGTGATTGTTTTCCATGAAGATCAAAAGTTTCACTATATTTATAATATTTCTTAAATTCAGTTCTGATTTTTCTCAAAGATATGAAAAATTTAAAGTTCATTTCTAAATTTTTCTCTAGAAGATAGGAAAAGTTATACTACGATTGTGATTATTTTTCAGTGAAGATAAAAAGTTTCACCTTAATTCTAATTTTCTTAAGTTCAATTTCCTATGTTTTGCAAAGTTATTAAAAATTTAAAGTTCTGTTCCAAATTTTTCATAGAAGATAGAAAAAGTTATACATTGATTTGAATATTCGACATGAATATAAGGACCATCACTTTAATTCTGAGTTTTCTCGAAGAAGTGCAAAATGTTCAATTTCTCTTCTGAATTTTCTTAAAGAAGAAAAAAAAGTTAGCTCAATTCTTAATTTTACAAATTAAAATGAAAAAAATCTTCCACTTCAGTTATTAATTCCTAAAATAAATAAAAAATTCAAATTTCTCTTCTTAATTTTACCAAAGAATATAATTCAATTCTAATTTATCCAGAGAAAATAAAAAGCGTCCACGTTAGTTTTAAGTTCACCAAGGCATAAAAAATTTAAAGTTCAGTTCTAAATTTTTCCATAGAGGATAAGAAAAGTTATACTATGATTTTGATTATTTTCATGAAGATAAAAAGTTTCACTTTAATTCTAAATTTTCTTAAATTCAATTCCGACCTTTCTCAAAGAGATGAAAAATTTAAAGTTCTGTTCAAAATATTTTTCCGGAATAAGAAAAGTTCAATTTCGATTCTGAATTTTCTCAATGAAAATGAAATAAGTTATTGATCAATTCTATTTTCCTAAAATAATATAAAATTTTCCACTTCAATTCAGATTTTTCTCAAAGAGATGAAAAAATTTAAAACATTGTTCCAAATTTTTCATAGAAGATAGGAAAAGTTATACTATGATTGTGAATATTTTTCATGAAGATATGGAGCTCCACTTTAATTCTGAGTTTTCTCGAAGAAGTGCAAAATGTACAAGTTCTCTTCTGAATTTTCTTAGAGAAGAGAAAAAAGTTAGCTCAATTCTGAAATTTAACATTGAAAATGAAAAGCTTCCATTTCAGTTCCTAATTTCTCAAAGACATAAAAAATTTAAAGTTCAATTCTAAATTTTTCCATAGAAGATAGGAATGGCTATACTATGATTGTGACTATTTACGATGAAGATAAAAAGTTTCACTTTATTTCTAATTTTTCTTAAATTCAGTTCATTCATCTAACCACCAAAAACAATAGGTTAGGTTAGGTATAAATAAATATTAATAAATAATTAGAAACATTTCTCCATGTTTAAGTTAGGTTAGGTTAAGTAAACTTATCACGAGCGCTCATGATAAGATAACCTAACCTAACTTAAACATGGTAAAAAGATGAAATTAGGTTAGGTTAGGCTATATTAAGTTAGGTTAGGTTAAGTTAGGTTAGGTTAGCCTACGTACGCGCGCGTTCGTAGGGTAACGGTAGGTTAGGTATAAATAAATATTAATAAATAATTAGAAACATTTCTCCATGTTTAAGTTAGGTTAGGTTAGGTAAACTTATCACGAGCGCTCATGATAAGCTAACCTAACCTAACTTAAACATGGTAAAAAGATTAAATTAGGTTAGGTTAGGCTAGATTAAGTTAGGTTAGGTTAAGTTAGGTTAGGTTAGGTTAGCCTACGTACGCGCGCGTACGTAGGCTAACCTAACCTAACCTAACTTAACCTAACCTAACTTAATCTAGCCTAACCTAACCTAATTTAATCTTTTACCATGTTTAAGTTAGGTTAGGTTAGCTTATCATGAGCGCTCGTGATAAGTTTACCTAACCTAACCTAACTCAAACATGGAGAAATGTTTCTAATTATTTATTAATATTTATTTATACCTAACCTAACATTAGCCTACGTACACGCGCGTACGTAGACTAACCTAACCAAACCTAACTTAATCTAACCTAACTTAATCTAGCCTAACCTAACCTAATTTAATATTTTTACCATGTTTAAGTTAGGTTAGGTTAGCTTATCATGAGCGCTCGTGATAAGTTTACCTAACCTAACCTAACTTAAACATGGAGAAATGTTTCTAATTATTTATTAATATTTATTTATAGCTAACCTAACCTAACCTATTGTTTTTGGTGGTTAGATGAATGAACTGAATTTAAGAAAAAATAGAAATAAAGTATGACATTTTATCTTCATGGTAAATAGTCACTATCATAGTATAGCCATTCCTATGTTCTGTGGAAAAAATTTATAATTAAACTTTATATTTTTTATGTCTTCGAGAAATTAGGAACTGAAATGGAAGCTTTTTCATTTTCAATGGTAAATTTCAGAATTGAGCTAACTTTTTTCTCTCTCTAAGAAAATTCAGAAGAGAACTTGTACATTTTGCACTTCTTCGAGAAAACTCAGAATTAAAGTGGAGCTCCATATCTTCATGAAGAATATTCACGATCAAAGTATAACTTTTCCTATCTTCTATGAAAAATTTGGAACAAAGTTTTAAATTTTTTCATCTCTTTGAGAAAAATCTGAATTGAAGTGGAAAATTTTATATTATTTTAGGAAAATATAATTGATCAATAACTTATTCAATTTTCATTGAGAAAATTCAGAATCGAAATTGAACTTTTCTTCTTCAGGAAAAATATTTGGAACAGAATTTAAAATTTTTTCAACTCTTTGATAAAGGTCGTAATTGAATTTAATAAAATTTATAATTAAATTGAAAATTTTTATATTAATTAAAATAATCAAAATCATATTATAACTTTCTTATCCTCTATGGAAAAATTTAGAACTGAACTTAAAATTTTTTATGCCTTGGTGAACTTAAAACTGACGTGGAAGCTTTTTATTTTTTCTGGAGAAATTAGAACTGAATTACGTTATTTGGTAAAATTAAGAAGAGAAATTTGAATTTTTTATTTCTTTGAGGAATTAAGAACCGAAGTGGAAGCTTTTTTTCATTTTCATTGGTAAAATTCAGAATTGAGCTAACTTTTTTTACTTCTTTAAGAAAATTCATAAGAGAACTTGAATATTTTGCACTTTTTCGAGAAAACTCAGCATTAAATTGATTGTCCTTATATTCATGTCGAATATTCAAATCAATGTATAACTTTTTCTATCTTCTATGAAAAATTTGGAACAGAACTTTAAATTTTTCATCTCTTTGCAGAAAATCGTAAAGTGAACTTAAGAAAATTAGAATTAAAGTGAAACTTTTTATCTTCACTGAAAAATAATCACGGCCCTTTGGGAGCTTGGGGGACCTTTGAGGCCAGGGGGCTTCCTTTGGGGTTGGGTTAGGGGGATCGGAACCCTTTGGGGTTGGGGTAGAGGACCTCACAACACTGTTCAAATGAAACTTGTGTATTATAACGACCACAGAGTTTCTCCCTCAAATCCTCTTCCAAAATCTCTTCAAAAATGTTTCGCCGAAATAATTCCATAACCTGTCTAAAAAAGTTTCGCCAAAATTATCCCTAAACGTAATTCAGCGTGTTCCTTTTGTTTTTGGCATCTCTGCGCTAATGCATTTCAAATTAATAAGAAACCTGATTCCCGCGCTAAAACAATTCATCGTTAAGATGTTTCATGGAGAATTGTTTTCATGGCGTTTGGTTATTAATATCCTTTGGAGTTCGACCAAAAGAGTTGTTTCCGAGGCAAAGACATTAATGACTTGGATCTATTCCTGAAGCAGTACCTGTCAGACATTACTAAACTTTGCCCGGAAACAATTTGATTAATGACTGACAGCAAAGTGAGAAAAATACTCTTTTTCCATTCTCACTGACAAAAACCATGAAACATACATAAATCGCTGTTGACATCAATGAAAGTGAGAAAGTTCCTGTTTTTTCATTCTCACTGACAAAATCCATAAAACAGACAAAATTCCTGGTTTTTCAAGTGATAAAATCCCAGTTTTTCATTCTCAGTGAGAAAACCATACACCAAGAGGGTCTATGCCCATAGATGATGTTAAAAAAAAGTTGTAGGTGGCAACAGGGGCGGGCAATGGGGCTGGTACCCCCTCCTCTACTGATGTTGGCACAATGTATTACCTATTTATTTTTTTTCCATACCCGGGCACTTCGTATCGAAGGAGTTGTCGTAGAAACTTCGAAAAGGACTCATTCGATTGGAAATTGGAGTGGCTAGTGCCTTTTTTAATAGTACAAAGTGATTGGAGGGCAACTAGCCCCCACGCCCATCATTCCCCCAAACACATCCAATCACAATTTTGAGATAGCCATTTTTTTCAGCGTAGTTGATTTCCTCACAGAAAATATATTTTTGAGGAGAACTCTCCCCCATAACTCTCAGGGCAAGGGTTTTAAGTTATGCCCTGAGGGCATATAAGAACGATGTTGGCACATTGTATTATTTATTATTTTTTTCCTTTAGAGCAGGGCACTTCGTATCGAAGAAGTTGTCAAAGAAACTTCGAAATGGGCTAATTCAATTGGAAATTGGAGTGGCTTGTGCCTTTTGTGATAGTTGAAATTAATAGGAAGGCGACTAACACCCCTTTCACGCCCACCATTTCCCGAAACACATCCAATCAAAATTTTGAGATAGCCATTTTGTTGAGCGTAGTTGATTTCCAGGTAGAAATTATATTTTTGAGGAGGAGACTCCCCCACAGCCCTCAGGGCAAGGATGCCCTGGGGGGTAAACTTCAAAAAAGGCTCATTCGATTGGAAATTCAAAGGGCTGGTGCCCTTTTTAATAGTCGAAACTGAGTGGAGGGCAACTACGCCCCCCCCCCCTCTTACGCCCACCATGCCCCCAAACACAACCAATCAAAATTTTGAGATAGCCATTTTATTCAAAGTAGTTTTAAGTTCTGGAAATTAGGAAATTAGTTTTAAATTCTGGAAATAAGGTTCTTATAGAACGCGTTGTCGTAGAAACTTCAAAAGGGATCATTCGATTGGAAGTTTAAATGGCTAGTGTCCTTTTCAATAGTCGAAAGTAATTGGAAGGCAACTAACGCTCCTTTCACGCCCACCATTTCCCCAAACACATCCAATCAAAATTTTGGGATAGCCATTTTGTTCTACGCAGTTTAAAGTTCAGTAAATTATACCTTTGAGCAGGACCCTCCCCCCACAATCTTCAGGGCAAGGGTTTTAAGTTATGCCCTGGGGGGATATAAGTTTTTATTGAAATCTTTGTCGTAGAAACTTGAAAAAGAGATCTTTCGATTGGAAATTTTAAAGGGCTAGTGCCCTTTTTAATATTTGAAAGTGATTTGAGGACAACTGACACCCCTTTCACGCCCACTTTTTCCCCAAACACATCCAATCAAAATTTTTAGATAGCCATTTTATTCATCGTAGTTGAAAGTTTTGGAAATTAGGTGCTTAAGAATTACAACCGCAGGCTTCCCCCACAACCCTCAGGGAAAGGGTTTTAAGTTATACCTTGGGGGCATGCAAGGTTTTTATAGAAAGCGATGTTGTGAAAACATCAAAAAGGATAAATTCAATTGGAAATTGAAGGGGCTAGTGCCCTTTTAATATTCGACAGTGATTGAAGGGCAACTAACCCCCCTCTCACGCCCATCATTTCCCCAAACACACCCAATCAAAATTTTAAGATATCCATTTTGTTCAACGTAAAACCCCTGGGGGGCTCATATAGAAAGTTGTTGTAGAAATTTCAAAAAGGGCTCATTTATTTGGAAATTGAAATTGCCTTTTTAATAGTCGAAAGTGAGTGGAGAGTTGTTGACCCCCCTCCCACGCCCACCGTTTCTCCAAACACATTCAATCAAAGTTAGAGATACCCATTTTGTTCAACGTAGTTGAAAGTTCTGGAAATTAGGTATTTAAGGTTTACAAACCCCCCAAAGCCCCCAGGGCAAAGGTTGTAAGTTACTCTACGGGAGCATATAAAGTTCTTACGGTGGGAAGTGTCGTAAAAACTTCAAAGGGGGCTAGTTGAGATGGATTCTAAGAGAACTTCAACTTAGCCTAATAGTTGGCGTAGATTGGAAGAGGGCTAACCACCCTCTTATATGCAAGCTAAGCTCAAGCCCATACAAAGACAGTATTAATATTGCCGTTGTGTTCAACACAGTATAAAGTTCTGGAAATTAGGTCTTTGAGTGTGACAAACTTCCCCCCCCCAACCCTCAGGGCAAGGGGTGTAAGTTATGCTCTGAGGGCATATAAGGTTTTTATTGAAAGCGTTGTCGTAGAAACTTCAAAAGCACTCATTCGATTGGACATTGAAAGGGCTAGTGCCTTTTTTAATAGTATAAAGCGATTGGAGAGCGACTAACCATTTTCCCAAACACATTCAATCAAAATTTTGAGATAGTCATTTTGTTTAACGTAGTTCAAAGTTCTGGAAATTATGTCTTAGAGGATGACAACCACTCTCACAGCCCTTATGGTAAGGGTTGTAATTTATGCTCTGGGGGCTTATAAGGTGTTCATAGAAAACGTTATTGCAGACGCTTAAAAAGGAACCAGTCGACTGGAATCAAAAGGCCTAGTGCTCTTTGTAATGGGTAAAAAGGGATGAAAGGCTGGACATTTTTACGGCGAAGATTGATGTATGTTCAGTTTATGATTTTTTTGTTGTTGTTGTTGTTTAGACTAATCAACTTCGTATCAAGGCAGTTGTCGCGAGAAGTTCAAAAAGGGTCATTCTATTGAAAATAGACAGGGCTGATACCGTTTTTAGTAGCCGAAAGTGATTGAAGGGCAACTAATCCCCCTCCCATGCCCACCCTCCCATTCGCTATTATGTTTAAAAACTAAATGTTGCCTTAAGATTATTTCAATATGCACTGTGTTAATGCTAATTCCCAATAAGGTATTTCAGCAATATCCAAAGAATGACTAAGGGTATATGCTCAAACTTTCGGGGCTACTTCTGCTCTTAAAATTTAACCAAGTCAAAATAGCGTAAATGTATCCAACCTATCAAAGAAAGTAAGCGAAGGGTGTCAAGTTTTCCATTTCAGGTCAACTAGAGGAGGTAAATACAAATGAATACAAATGAATTTGCATTGTCAGTTTAATATACATATACTGATATTTATTAATCAAAATATTAATATTATTTGATTTATTAAAGTTATAAAAGTAAGAACATTTATATTTTTTTTCAGTAATGTGCAAATTATGTTCTTGCCTTGGGAAGGCATAGGGGTTTTGAGCCCAACTTATGTTAATTTCTGCTCGTTTTGAGTTTGACTCACTTATTTATTTTAATTTCTGTTCGTTTTGGGTTTTATTTATTTATCATTGCTGATTTGCGTTAGTTTCACGCTTCGTATGAAAAACTTATTTTGTGGAAAAAGTTTTTTTTAATTAATAAATAGTAAGATGAATTATGAGGAAGTTAGCAGGCTGACAAAGTCAACTCAGTTTCAACAAATATTTTTTTTGCATGGAGCATTTGCTTACCTTCACGTCATGGTATTACGGTGGGTGAAACACTTTTGAACACATTTATAAATTATTCTTCCCAGTTTTGGAAACACTACAAATATAAAGAAATGCTAGTAGCCAGTTTATTTATGCTATGTTTAAAAACATTCTAACTGTAGGTTAAGCAATGATGATTTTTGTTCATTTAAGCTTAAATCTCGGTCTCTAATTTCTTAAGGAAAGATTTCTGGTTTAGCTACTGCTTCAAATTTAAAACATGGGTTTCTAACTTAAATTTTTAAGTTGTTTAAAGTTGTCTAAGCGTTGGCTTTGATTCTTTTCAGCATAATTATTGCATCAATTTTGTCCATTCTGAAATCAGGGTTTAGAAGGTCCTTCAGCTGAGTTCTTGATTATATCATCAAAAGATTATTCTTATGAACAAAAATGGAATAAGAAAATTGTGAACGCATGCTTTGTATGATGAAAAAACAAACTCATTTTGAAAATATGGATTTATATAATGTCTTTTGATTAAATTCAACGTCTTCCTCAAAATTCACTGAAAGTTTCCAATAATACTGTTAGCTGTTTTTAAGATATTTCACATAAACTATTTTGACAGTGTGGATGCATTTAGTGTCTTTTGAATCAGTTGAACATTCCCCAGAAATTTTAGACTTAAAACCCTTAGAGATTTAAGACATTGCAGATACGCAATTTCAACAATTAGGATGTATATTGTGAGTTTTGGTTATATTCACCCCCTCCCCACCCCCAAATATTCCATGAAAGTTTAAATTTAATACCTTTAGCCGTTCATAAGAAGTTTCATCTTAATACCCTTAATATGTGAAACTGCAGACAACATATTTTTACAACTTGGATTCACATAGCGTATTTTGATTAGTTCATTATCCTACTCAATATTCCATGAAAGTTTGAATGTACGACCTGAATGTACATAGTATCTTTTGATTTAGCTCAACATCTCCTTTAACGTTCCCCGAAAGTTTTGACATGACACCTCTAGCTGTTCCTGAGATATTGTAGATGTACCCTTTTGACAATATTGATGCATATACTTCCTTTTGATTTAATTCAACAGCCTTCTCATCATTCCCTTGAATTTTCAACTTAATACACTTAGCTGCTCCTGATATATTGCAGATGTGCCCATTTCATAACTTGATGCACATAGTGCATTCTGGTTTAGTTCAAGACCCTTTCAGCATTCCCCAAAGCCTTCGACGCAATACCCTTAGCATCCAAGCAGTTTCTTAGCTGGGGACCAGCGTCCCTCGGCAAATCCCCCGGGGAAAGTCCCGCCCCCTAGAAAATTCCTTCTGCGGAAAAATTCTCCGGATATTTCCCACTATGGAAACTTCCTCCATACGTCCAATTGAGGAGTCACAAAGAAAGTACAAAATAGTTACCTCAAAATGTCATCAGACGTTCTAAGGGGTAACAAAAAGACAGGATATCAAAAACAGTTGTAGGACAGGGGCTCTTTGTTCTCAAATGAGCATCTTCCGAAGTTTGTACGACCACGAGGTTGAGGATGAGGAGGAAGCAGCACTCCTCCTATAAGGAATAAATTCTGCTCACTTTGGGTTTTAAAGGACACCCTAGACGGTCAATCATTTTGATCAAAAGCTTCCGTCAATAGATTGATTCAAGCATGATTGACGGTCTAGGAACCTGTTTGACGCTTGAGTCAAGCGTTGACAGTGATTCATAGAAAGTTTGAATGACTCAATCGATTGACGAGGGTGATTGAGCGTCTAGACTAGTTTCGTTCAAATATTGCGTCAGTCACGTGCCAACAACAATTAGTCCGGGCGCCAAGTGAAGCTATCTTGCTTATTTCCAAAAGTACATGTTGTGTCAGGAACAAATTTTCTGAGTGCATAGGTTTATAGAATCAATATCAGTGATTCTGATTTGCCCGGGTCCAGCTTTCCAGAGGGGCGGCATCATAGAAAAAACATGCTTAGAAATAGGCAGTTTTTTCGAAGTCTTTGAATCATAAGAATCGAAACATGGCCAATAGCTTTGGGGCTAGGCAGCAATCATGCAACAAGAAAAGTCTCCTATTTACAGAAGAAAACAAAAAAAAATATCTAAATTTAGACTTTTGGATATTTTCCTAAGTAAAGCATTTGTTAAATACTTCTGACAGAAGCTAATGTTAGGCCTATATTTTGATTCCAAATCAAATTCTAATCCCAAAGATAAGTTTATCTCTTAGTTAGCTATTTCAATTGTACATGAATGGGAAAATTTTTAGGCTGGAATTTGAAGAACTTAGTCTCAGTTTAGTTTTCAGCTCACTCGGGGTTTGGAGTCTAAGCTAGTCAGGAACGCGGTATTTTTTCCACCTATGAAAAGACAGAGTAGTATAGCCTAGGCTAGTTTAATATGAGGGTATGCTAATTCAAACTGAATTGCTGCTAATTCAACCAAGACCAGTGGCGGATCAGGGATTTTTTAGGGGGGGGGGGCAAAATAGGTTGATCTGACAAACTTGCGCTAGGATCAAGTTTGATTAACGTAAATTTGCGTTAATTAAGAAAATTACACTACTTTAGACTATGTTAGGGGGGGACAACCCCTTAACCCCCTTGATCCGCCGCTGACCAAGACTACAATATTTATTCCTATTGAACAAAATTCTGCTGTCTTTTTGAAGATAGAAAAACACCATGTTCCTTACTGGTTTAGGCCACAACTCCAGGGCCTGTCTCTGAATCTCTTCTTTGGTGAAGCTGCAGATTAGCTACTCCTGATAGAAATATCTCATTTCTACTGAAGCTTAATTTATAGAATCTACAGTTAAAAAATAAATAAAAAATATTTTTTACTAAAGCTTGATTTATAGAACCTAGAAGATGTACAGAATCCTGTCAATGGCAATTTTTTTTTAATTTCCGGGAGGAGTTTCTGCAAGTAATTGTTGTAATATTTGGATTCAGTATTGAATTCTGAATTAAATGGGTATTTTTGTTTCTTAGTTATCTTGTTATGCTAGTATAATCTGAATTAACATATAAATTGGTAAAGTTTTTCAAAATGTATGGGGTATGGCAGTCCTGTGCTGGTCCTGCATGGAAGTTATCCATTAACTTTAGCTTTACAAGCTAATTTGAAGTAAATCAATAAATTAGGCTAGACATTAGTTTTACAAGCTAATGTTGAAGTAAATAAATAAATTAGGCTAGATATAAGCTTTATATTCGTTTTACATTAGTTTTTTACATTAGTTTTACAAGCTAATGTTGAAGTAAATCAATAAAACAGGCTACACATTAGTTTTACATTAGTTTTTACATTAGTTTTACAGGCTAATGTTGAAGTAAATCAATAAATTCGGCTAGACGTTAGTTTTACAAGCTAATGTTGAGTTATATTAAATAAGAAACCAAAAAGTCTTCTGTATGACTTTGTTCATACTTCTCTATAATAATTTGATGTTTAAAAAAGTCATACAGAAGACTATACCATTTTCCATGTTTAAAGGAAACATAATATTTTTAATTAATTTCATTTTATATGTTCCTGGTCTCCCCCAGGCCATTCAGCGTGTCCCCAGGTGGCGATAGGGGAACGCTCTACAGATATGTAGGGTACCTCCATAGGAAGCACGGACCAAGGGGGGACCTCATCCCTAGGGATGCATAATAGAACTGGGGCACCCTAACCCGGGGTCATAAATACAGGGGGAGGAGGAAGAGGGAACCTCGAATGTACACTCAACAGGGTCCACAGATTTGTCCGCAAGTTCCATGTGTTACAAACCCTCTCACCTTAATCGATAGAATTGCATGGTGATGAAGAACACCATCACGAGAGGATCCTCTATAGGAGTACAACGACGGCAGGGTGTAAGGTCGAGATCTATGGACAATAGCCTCTGCAAAGGGCTGCCTCGACCTTTTCGGGGTACCTGGAAGACTTGGGATCTTGCGGTCAACTCTATTCCCACTTGAGAAGTGATATTCCTCGAGGTAACTATAGTATAGTAAATAAAGTAGCAGTCATTCGGGTATCTGTCAAAGGGATCATTTATCTACGCCTGGTATGTTTTGACGTGTGTTCTTCGCCTTAGTACCCATTTCATGGCTAATTTACTCACTGTGGGCTACCTCCCCATAGTAACAAAATAATTGTAGGCATGAATATATAATGAGTCGGAGGTAATAGGCTTGAGACTGTCTGTGCAGGATTTCGATTCTTGTTGATAGAAGAGCATTGCCAAGTGCTGAAAACCATGTTGTGACCAAGATGGGCCTAGGATTGCACAAAGCCTCCATTCATGGAGGTCCCAGGGACTTCTTGCGGTCCGGTTCTAAGCCGGCTTAAGCACTTCGGTGTAGATTTGAGAAGATATGTGATCCCCGTCCTGCACTGGTATCCGGGATCATTGCTTTTCCTGATGCGAAAATAATTTCAATGATTTAAAGAACATGAAAATTGGAACTTGGAATGTTACGACATTAAAAATGACTATCGCATCAACATTTTGACCAAAAATTCTGACGATTCCAACTGGATTTATTAGGAAATTTAGAAACTAATATCCCAGGGGTAGGAAGCATGAAATTAGGTGATATAAAATTTGTCTACTCAGGCAGGAAGGATGGGGTGCATAGACAAGAAGTAGGGCTCATGATGAATAAGGAAGCTGCTAAGTCTTGTTTAGGCTAGGAAGGTATTAATATTAGAATACTAATTGCTCATTTTATGACTAGAAAGTTCAGGGTATCAGTTATAGTAGTATACGTCCCTACAGAACCGACTGACGGAGTTACTAGTGACTCAGATGAATTTTACTTACAGTTACAGGAGCAAAAAGACAGGGTCCCAGGTAGGAATATGATGTTATTACTGGGAGGTTTTAACGCCCAGGTTGGTAGAAATAGGGATAGATGGTATCCCAGCCTAGGTAAATTTGGTGTAGGAAAAGGAAACGGTAATGGGTACAGACTTTTGCAATTTGTAGGTATAACAGTCTAATTATAGCCAATACGGTGTATGGTCATAAAATGGCAAATACGTTAACATGGTATTCTCGTGATGGTAAGACAGCAAACCTTATTGATTATGTTATAGTAAACCGAAGACTGGCAGGATCAATACGAGATACTAGGGTTTATAGGAATGCTATTATTGATGTTAAATGTAAAGATCACCATCTTGTATTGTCTAGGGTTAATTTAAAGCTGAAATTTCAGAAGGGTAACTACCTCCCGCGAAGTTATGATGTTGGTAGACTCTAGGATGAGAATTTGAGAGAAACTTTCCAGGAACAGTTGAATACTAAACTTGAGAGTTTAAAATTTGATATTGTGGAAAATGGTTGGAATGATTTTAGAAAAATAATTTGTGAAGTTGCTGAAGGTGTGTGAGGGAAAAAAGCTAGAACTGCAGCTAAGAATATTAGTGAAAAAGCTTTATGTTTAATAGAAAGGAGAAAGGACTTGTACAAGAATTATCTGAGTAACTTATCGTATGAAAACAAAAGAAATGTAAAGCAAGTTGAGAAAGCATAAACATATAAACTAAGGAGGTGTGCACTGGAGGCAATGGATAAAATTGCCAAGGATCTGGAAGATGCAGCTAGACGGCATAATAGTAAAATATTGTACTGGCACGTTCACAAATTGAGAGGGAGTAGTCAATCCGGACTTGGCCCAGTTAAAGATAGGAGTGGGGTCGCAATTAGCGATAAGGAAAAAACTAAAGAGAGATGGGCCGAAAATTTTGAGAATTTGCTTAACCGAGATGGAGTTGCAGGAAAAAACATAGAGGAAAATGAAAAAGTTTGTGATACCTTGGATGTGAAGGAAGATTTGTTTTGTGAGAAGGAATTAGCAACAGTACTGAAAGGATTAAAGAATAATAAGCCTCCAGGTTCTGATTGGGTGGTAAATGAGTTTCTTAAATATGGTGGCTCTGAGGTTAGAAATAAGTTATTGAATATTATGAATATGGTCTTTGAAAAAGAAGAAGTACTTAACAATTTTTGGAAAACCTTGGTGAAGCCACTTTATAAAAAAGGGAATAAAAGTGAGTGCGGTAATTATCGAGGCATTAGTCTGGTCTCCGTAGGTAGTAAATTACTTAGTAATATGATACTTTTTAGACTGAGAGATGCCGTGGACAAAGTTTTAAGAGAAGAGCAGTGCGGTTTTAGAAAAGGTAGAGGATGTGTCGACCAAATTTTCACTCTTAGGCTAATAATTCAGAAGTGCTGAGTTTTCAAACACCTTTGGTCTTCAGTTTTATAGATTATGAGCAAGCGTTCGATTCTGTTGATAGAAGAGCTTTAGTAAAGGTTTTGTCCTTATATGGTATACCAGACGAATACATTAAAGTGATTAGTGCTATGTACGAGAATAACACTGCTGCGGTTAAGGTAGAAAATGAGGTTAGCAGCTGGTTTTGTATTAAATCAGGAGTTAAGCAGGGTTGGGTTCTAT
Source organism: Artemia sp. Qi Xiang Cuo (assembly GCF_049724085.1). NCBI lineage: Eukaryota > Metazoa > Arthropoda > Branchiopoda > Anostraca > Artemiidae > Artemia > Artemia sp. Qi Xiang Cuo. The sequence goes on from NC_142799.1 coordinate 37,205,375, forward strand.
CCCCCTTTATATGGATTATTTTGAAGGACTTTGTTTTAAGGAGTACAGAAAAGGCAATGGGAGACCATGGAATCAAATGGGGTGGAAAAAGTCTCCAGGACTTGGATTATGCTGATGATTTAAGCATCCTAGATGAAAGTGTGAGCAAAATGAATGAAGTTTTAGAGGTTTTGCGAGTTCAGGGTGCTAGAATTGGTTTGAAAATTAATGTTAGGAAGACTAAGTCACTAAGGCTAGGAATAAGTGAAGATGAAAAGGTGACGTTGGATAATGAAAAGATTGATCAGGTGGGCAGCTTCACTCCCTTGGTAGTATTATTAGTAAAGATGGTGGGAGCAGTGAAGATTTTAAAAATAGAATAGCCAAGGCTCAGGGTGTTTTTTCACAGTTAAAAAAATTCTGGAAGAATAGGAAGATAAGTCTGCAAACCAAGATTAGAATATTAGAGGCTACAGTGATGACAGTGGTCAAATATGGCTGTGAAGCATGGACGCTCCGAAAAGCGGATGAAGATTTACTGGATATTTTCAAGAGAAATTGCTTAAGGATTTTTTTGGGCACCTGGCTGAGTGAACGTTTTCAAGCAATAAGCTATACGAAAAATGGGGTTCAATTCTACTTACTATAGCCATAGCTAAAGAAAGTTTGATTTGCTCAGGGCACGTTGTGCGGAAGAAGGATGACAGATTGCCGAAGATTGTTCTTTTCAGCCAACCATCTAGGGCTAAACGGAAAGCAGGTCGTCCCCGTCTGGGATGGGAGGACGTCATAAAGAAAGATTTAAAGGAAATGGGAACTTCGTGGGAGGGGAAAAAAAGGGAGGCTTTGAATAGATTGGGGTGGAGGAGGACCGTGCGTAGCTGTTTTGGCCTCAGGCGGCTTGGTGCTGAGGTGAGTTGTTAGTAGTAGTAGTAGTAGATTCAGGAGGGAAAAGAATTTCATGAGTTAGGTATGTTTTGTTTTTTAAAAATATAACAGTGACAATTGAAAAACATAAGCAAGTATTAGCAAAGCTGACATCAAAATCTGACAAACTAGAACATTTTTTGGTATTGTTTTTATTGCTTTATAGAGTAGGCTACTATGTATGGTATATTATTGACAGGCATCTCATTACAGGCAGTACAACTTCATTTTTTTATAACTCTAAAGGACCAGTGGCAGTATTTCTGCCTTTTGTACAACTTCTTTACTGACTGGCTAAAAGGCCCTGAGGATAATGAAAACTTCAATTTTACTATCTTTTGAAAGTAAAACTTCTACCTTTGTTCTAGCCTGTTTGCTGGGATTGCTTTCCAATGCAGAGGAAAGGTAGCTTTAACAATGCCATATATCAATACAAGTTGCTGTACTGTAAGCTTTCTAAGAGAAGCATAATCACATCCAATGAGATGCCATATAAGCATACAATGACAATAATGTTACATTTTCACTTTTCAAAGCTTCCATCTATCATTTGCTAAAATATCCAATTTAGAATTTAGTAAGGTGTTCTTTAAATTCTTTTGAAGCTTAAATGATTAGCAAAAACTGGGGCTTTTGGTCAATTTTGACACCTTTTAGTTTCTCAAAAGGTATGGCATTCCTGTTTTGGTCCTGCATGGAAGTCATTTAGTTACGGATTTAAGAGGGAAAGGAGTGCCATGAATTTGGTGACTTAGTTAATAATAAAAAATAAAAAATTGAAAATCGAAAAAAAAACAATTATTATGAGATGAGATATGATATATACATTTATTAAAAAAGAAAACAAACACTAAAAAAGAAAACAAACACTTTTATTAGCATAGTCAACATGAAAAGTTGACGAACCAGAGCAATTTATGGTAATGTTTTTATTGCTTTATAGAGTGTTCTGTCTATACATAGCATATTATTGACAGGCATCTGACTACAGGCAGCATAACTTCATTTTTATTCCTCTAAAGGGTCAGTGGCAGTATACCTGTCTTTTGAGCAACTATTTTCCTGAGTGGCTAAAAGGCCACTCAAAACTTCAACTTTACTATCTACTGAAAGTAAAGCTTCTAGCTTTGTTCTAGCCTGTTTGCTGGGATTGCTTCCTAATTCAGAGAAATGGTAGCTTTAACATGTTGTTATTCTAATACACCATTTCAAAGAGTTGGCCTCTCTTAGCATAGTTGAAGAGCCGGAATTGTATCTGTACATGGGAGAAAAGCTTATACCTGTACATCTTATCATGAAAAACATGGGGTCGGTATTAGTAAATTCTATAGGATTGATCTACTGCATTAGTGGTTGTGATACAGTGAGGTTTTTCTATTTGAAAGGGAATAAAACTTTAGTTGGTGCTGCAGGAAAATCTGTAATGACAGAGCTCAGGGTAAATATTTATTCCATTTTCCAATGTAATATCTCAAATCTGCCAAAAAATGAGGAGGACGTTACAAAACTATGTCAAAAAGTGGTGCTTGGGTGTATGGTAGAAAAGCCAGTGAATCCCTGACATTGAACAATCTGCAAGTGCATTTATTCCCCCAAAGGAAAGACATGAAGTGTTTGCCTCCAATTGAAAACTCCTTTAAATATCACATAAAATGTTCCCTTATACCGTGGCCCGTCATTGTACAAGGCAATGTTCTTAAGCTGTTAGTGCATAATTCACTGGATTTTGGCCGAGCTTTTAGCGAGTCTGAAGGAGAGGTGGTTCCTGTTATGACGACTTTGCTGCAATACTGGGCAAATTTAAGATTTTCGGCTACTTTATGGTGGAAAATTTTGAAATCAGTCACTGAAAAGTGTATTTTCTTACATTTGCCTTTTAGTAACCTATTTTAGCCAGCAAATAATCTTAAAAAGTAACATTATACCATGAAGTAGCTAAGTTTTCTAGTTTGGCCTTAGTCATTAACCTGAGAGGGTACAAAGGTTGTAGGTACAAAGGTACACTTCACGATTTTTTTTTGTTTATTTTAAATTACACATATAAAAACTTGAGCTCCAAGAAAGCTCAGAGACCCAGGACCCTGATAGATTTGTGATCAGCATCTTTAGTGAGTCATGAAATATTATCATCATCTCCCCTATTGTTATGCTTTGTTGGGTGCGGCATTTTTTCTGCTTTTTTTTTATCCTGGCACGCTTTGGAACTCTGATTGCCATATTGGCTTAGAAAAAATTATTAAACATTAGCTTTGTTAATTTTTCATCAGTTAAAGCATAACTTAAGAATTTAAACCTGTTACATCACCAAAAAGTAAACATTAGAAATTTGAGGGTCATGCCAGTGCTGGCGGTCACGGGTCCTGACAGATTCGTGATCAGCAGGGTCAAAATGACCAGAATCCGTTCGCCAACAAGTTGCACCTTTTACAACATGGGGGGGGGGGGGGTCAAGACAGTCACACTTGGCGCCTGGACTAAATAGAAGATATACCGGAAGAAAGTAAAAATGTGGAGCGCGAGTTTATTTATTTATTAACTGAGTTATATCGGGATCACCCTGAGTTGTGGAAAGTTAAAAGTAAAGACTATTTTAACCGAAATAGGGAAAGTGCGGCATTGGGCAGGGTGTTGCAGGCGGTAAATATATTGAAACAAAAACCAGATTATACAGTTCTCGAACTAAAAAAGAAAATTAATGTTTTAAAAACGAATTTCAATTGCGAATACAAGGCAATCGAGCAAAATAAAAAGAAGTCTGTAGCGTAACAGATGACATCCCAAAACCCTTCCCTGTGGTACTATAATGACCTTGCATTCATTAGAGATCATAGTGAAATTGCTGAAACAGAAACAACAGAGGTAAGAATTGTACTTTCTTGTACTAGCATACAGTTGAAACTCGATTATTTGGTGGGCGGCGTTAACCCCCCCCCCTTCGGAAAATAAAAAAAACACCCCCCCCCCCCGAGAATCTCCCCACGGAAAATGACACTCCTATGCGGCTGGTTGGTCTCTAATCCCTTTGCACTTTAAAAAAAAGACTAGAACTCTCAATTTCCGATCTAATGAGCACACTCCGAAGTTTCTGCGATCATGAGGTGGAAGAAGGGATGAGGAAGGGGCAGTCCCCCTCCTATACAAAATATATTCTGCTCATCTTAGGGTTTAATTTCACTCTTTACTTTCATAGTAACAGCATAGGTCAGAATTATTCCCAGAAATCATAAGGGAGTAGAAATCGATTTCACAGTTTTGATGCGTTTTTTAGAGTTTCTGTTTTACAACTCTCGCCTCCCAAAAAACCATTACTGGAAAATACCCTTTTCCTGGGTTTTTGATGGAAAAATTTCCCACGGAGGAGGGGATTACCGGCATGATTTTAAAAGCCATCAAAAATTACATTGTTTTCGCAAATTAAAGTGTGCTAAAAAAAAGTTTTCACCCGAGTTCATCCACAAGAAATTTTTTCGGTGGTATTTTCAGCTACAATAAAAAAATGGAAAAAAGAGAAAAAGGGAAAGAGAAAAAAAAAGGTCAGCCACATTCCACTGACCAACTTGTGGAGTTAGCTACGGAATACTTCAGGCAACCTCAGACAGAAGAGAATATTCTAGCTCAAAGGTTGGGCTATGAAAATGAAGAAGCTACGCCCAGACCAAAAACGATTTGGCCGTGAGTTAAAATTAAACTTGAAATTAGCTTTGATCAAGATTGAAGGGTTGACTGAATAGTTGATTGAAGGTTGATTGAAGCACACGTAAATTGATTGACAGAAGCTTTTGATCAAAATGAGTAGTGTTATATTAATATATACAAGCGGGGTATCTCCCCATTTAGCTATAACAGTTAAGAGCGCACAGTCCCATCATATAGCTATAACAGTTTCAAGTGGACAGTTCTCCCGCCGTACAAGCAGACAGTACAATGATCAGCCTACCATGAAAATTCGTGCTGTTCACGAAACCATGGTTTTGGAGTCAATTATCATGTTTTCTGATAGAGCCATGGCTGTTCACATATCTAATGTTAAACATGATTCTTCATTATGGTATGAATATAGGCGTTGACAGAAATGAAAATCGTAAACCATTTGAGGGAATGCTAACTCCTATTCAGAGATGCATATTTTTTTTTTTATTTGGGCGATTCTCAACTGTGTTAGGTATAATAAACAACTACCATTTGAACAGTGTTGTTAGGTCCCCTACCCCAACCCCAAGGACCCCCTCCCCCCAACTTTTTGCCCCCCAACCTCCAACTTTTTGCCCCTCCCCCACCCCCAACTCCTGCCCCTAACTCTCCCTCCCCCTCCCTCAACCCCCCCCCCAGCCCCAGATTTTTTTTCTGAACATGATATATTTTTTCAACTTTTTTTTACATCTCTTAGAATGACATGTAACGCTTACAACAAAAAAATCACATTTAATATTTTCCAAATTCAAAATGAGAATGATATAGAAATGTTAGTCGTGACTTTTACTATTAGAAAAATATTGTTTGTAGTAGCATTTTTTTTAACTAATTTTTTTTTTTGACTTCGAAATTATTCAACTTTTTTTTATTTTTCATTTTTTATTTATTTATTTTTTTTGATCAAGTAGAACAAAATGTTTTTTGTGCGCTAGTTTGCTTGCAGTTTCATGAGGAGAAAAATCAGTTTAAATGTTTCACGAAGAGAAAAAACCACAATGAACTTTGAAACATCTTCAGAATGTAACAATGCCAAGGTAAACCACGACAAAACACTACTGAAGTATTCCAACTCTTACATTTCAACGAAAGAAATCCAAAATGAACTATGAAACATCAAGAGAATGTAACAGTGACAAGGTAAACCACGACAAAACACTACTGAAATATTCCAACTCTTACATTTCAACGAAAAAGATCCAAAATGAACTTTGAAACATCAAGAGAATGTAACAGTGACAAGGTAAACCACGACAAAACACTACTGAAATATTCCACCTCTTACATTTCAACGAAAAAAAAAATATAAAATGAACTTTTAAACTTCTTAAGAATGTCACACACAAAAACACACAAAAACACACAAACAAAAACATACAAACACAAACACAAACACACTAACAAACACATACAAAAACACAAACACACAAACATACACACACACAAAAAAAAAAAAACACAAAAAAAAATACAAAAAAACACACACACACACACACACACAAACACACACACACAAAAACACACACACAAACACACAAAAATAAAAACACAAACATAAAAAAAAACGCACACACACACAAAAAAAACCACACCCAAAAACACAGACAAACACACAAAAACACACCAAAAAACACAAAAAAAAAACAAAAAACACACAAACAAACTCAAAAACCAAGAAAAAAAAAAAAACAAACACAAACACACACTCACACGTTTCAACGAAAAGAAAAAATCCAAAATGAACTTTGAAACATCTTCAGAATGTAACAGTAACATGATAAACAACGACGAAACACTACTGAAATATTCCAACTCTTACATTTCAACGAAAAAAAATCCAAAATGAACTTTGAAACATCTTCAGAATGTCACACACAAACACACACACACACACACAAACACACACACAAAAATAAACACAAAAACACACAGACCCACACACACAAAAACACACACACAGACACACAAAAACACACACACACAAACACACAAAAATACACACAAACAAACCCACACACACTAAACACACACACAAACACACACACAAACGCACAAGTTTATACGACGACCCGTTCCATAAAAAGCGCCTCTAGTAAAAAAAAACAAAAAAAAATTCAAGCCTTATGGCCCTTTACTATAGGAAAGGCTAGACCGTTTCCTACTGACCTGGTTTGTTTCATTAACATTTTTGCTCAGAAAATGTGATGGACTGTTTGATTCCATTAAAAAAAATTTTCTTAGCTTTGTTACTGAAAGTTTTGTTACTGTCTCAGTTTTTGTTACATAATAAAATCATATACCTGGTCATTCTGTTATCCTTTAAGATATCTGATCGAAATTTCGATGTCTGGATTTTCTATTTACTTCTGTGGCTCCTCATTTGTATGTGGGGGAATTTCCAGGGGAAGAATCATCCGGGGAGAATTTCCCGCTGGGGAATTTTCTGGATGGACGCACGATCCCTCTGGCTATCAAAGATACGTCCTTTTGACAACCTTTAGGAGGCAAATAGTATGTTTTTGGTTTAGTTCAACACACTTAAAGTTTTAAATTGATGCTCTTATCCGTTACGATATATTGTAGATTCATCCTTTTGGCAACTTAGATGCACACAGTGACTTTTGATTTAGGTCAACATCCTCTCCAATATTTTCCTGAAGGTTTTAACTTAATAACATTAGCGGTTTCTAAGATATTCCAGGTACGATCTTTTACAACCTGAGTGTGCGTAGTATTATGGAATTAAATTGAATATCCTTCTTAACATTCCCTGATTCAATTCAATTCAAACTTTTTATTTCCTCCGAATACGAAGAGTAAAAAAAAGAAAGAAATAAATAACCGCTAATCAACAGGCCATAAACTTATTTTAAACTATATAACAACAAGTACGCAAAGGCCTTCAATCAAACTTGCCCCACAAACTAACACTTCATTCAATAAATAATAAATTAACACTTAAAATTAACACTTCATTCAATAATTAATAAATCAAAAATATAAATAGATAAATCAATAAAAAATAAAATTAATTAAGCTTCATGCGCAGCTTTGTATAAACTATGAAAAAAAAAGGTAATTTGGATAAAAATTTATTTTGCTTTTTCTCCAAAATATCGACAGCGTTTTTCATTTTATATGTATTCATTAAAAAGTATTTGATTCAGATTTAGAAAAGCGGCAAAGGAACTTAGCAAAATAAAAAAATTTGGTTTTTACATGCGCAATATTACTAATTCTAAAAAACGGGAGAAGTGACGAAAAAACTAAAATCTGAGTCAAAGCGACTGTATTACACACCCGAGCAAGTGATTTCCGAGAAAGAAGATCGCGAAGACAAATTACTGCTCCGAAACTAGACGCTATTCTACTTTTAACTGCCTTAGAAATAGAAGCACGGCATAGAGCTAAAGTTGGTCCATAGGGCACACCAGGATATAAAAAAGTTTCCAAAGGTTTTAAAATACTATCATAAATACGAGCAGAAATTTCTGAATTAACGAGATCATTAGCATTAGGACCAAGAATTAAAAACTGACACCTTTCAGGGCGAAAACGAAGTCCATGCTCAATAAAAACCTTTGCTAAAAAATCTACATTTTGTTGTCACTGTTGTCACATTTTGTCAAGTGACTGAAGTGATCGACTCAAAAGGAGTAAATCATCTGCGTAAGCAATCCACGACAGAACATAACCTTCACCATAAATAAAAGTCAACTGAATTTGATCAAATAGCCCCGAAACAGTAATATTGAAAATCGAAGGAGAAATAATGCTTCCTTGCCTCAGCTCCCTACATAACTTAACATTATAATCACTAAACTGATTCTTCCACTTAATACGAATACGAAACCAAATACGAAAACCAAAACAACTGGTAGTGGGACATTATTCTTCAGAAGCGCAGTCATAGCCCAAGAATGGATAATTGAATCATACGCCGCCGCAAAATCTAACGCAAGTGTATAAACTCTATCCCATTGCTTAGAAAAAGATATTGTTCTTGAAAGGAGGGTATGAGCAACATCCATGCTTAGACCCTTACGGAACCCAATTTGATTCAGGCCTTGATTACAAGACTCCAGATACTTTAATAAAACTAACTAAAAAACTTTGCTAATCTGGCACGAAACACTAATCGGCCTGTAATCAGAACATCGATTCGTATTCCCTCCTTTTTTGAAAGGGGTGAAGTGGTAACACGAGAAAACCTAGTTGGAAGAACTCCAGAAGAAAGAATAGTAGTAAAAAGAGTAGCGAGAAGAAGGATTGCTTTGGGGGATGCCCATTTTATATAATTTGAATTTATACCATCATGATCAAAAGAATGCTTACTTTGTAGAGCTTTAACTGCTGCCGTTACATCTTCAACAGAAACCGATATTTTACTATTTGGGCGGGGCTTTGAAATTTCTTCAAATAATAAAGAGTCAAGCCGTGATTCAACTGCCGCATCACCGGTTGAACAAATATGATTATAATGAGTTATCCAATCATTTAGTTTCAGAGAACTATTAGAATCGGGTGAACAATTATTATTGCGACGTCTAGAATTAACCAAACTCCAAGGCTCATTCTTATCACTAGTAATCCTTGAACCAATTGCATCTTTCATAATTTCCTTATGCAAACGCAACTCAGCCCGAAAAACGCGTTTAGTTAATTTCATACCATCATAAAATGGTACAAATCGCGGTTTTCCCGCCCAATTCCAAAGGTAACAAGCTTGAGATGCATTCTTTTGGCTTTGATTTAAAATTGGGTTAAGGTTCCAACCTAAAACACGAGATCCACGACGGAAAAAATCAGTCGTAAATGCTTTATTAGCCCCAACTTTTAAACTATGAACAATTTCAAGGTAAAAAAGATCAATATCAATTAGATCAACATCCTTAGAATAATTTACAATTATTTTAGCTAAAAGAGCATCTGATTCTTCATGATATTTGCACATTTTTTCCCGATCCTAGATCATTTTATTTACAATTTGACTAGAACGATGGATAATTTTAAAAGATGGAATTTGAATATTTAAATGAAAAGAAAGGTAAAAATGTTCACTAATAGGCAGATCCAATCCAACATGAACAGGCTGGCTGTGGTAATAAGCTGCGTTTGAAACAAGCACATGGTCTAGATTAGAGCAAGAAACAGAATTATGGACAAACATAAAATCCGCATCTTTTGAAACTATAGTAAAAACCGAAAACAAAGATAAAAGAGCGGAGGAGCGGACATCAGAGATAGCAATAATGCAGTTAAAATCCCCGCAAATAAGCCACTGGAAATCTGATGGAACTTTCGCCACAAATCGCAATAATTCTAAATATGCAAAATTGAAATCAAAATCCGAATCAATAGTATGATAATTTGTTGGTAAATAGCACGAGAAAACGATAATCCCTGGGATTCCAACAGCAACAAAATAACGATTAACGGCAAACGCTTAAACTGGAATATTCTCTCGAACAAAAATGCAAACGCCTCCAGATGGGCGTCCACCTGTAGGTGTAGCTGGAGATATAAAACACTTAAACTACTGCGACAGGCTCGAAAGAAGACTAGTAGAGTGGTCCAGAAGGTGATGCTCTTGCTGACACAGAATATCCAGATCGCGCAGCATAGACTGCAATACATGTTGTTTATCACCAAATCCATTCAGATTCAGAGATATAATCTTTGCGCTAATCATTTTTTATTCTTTGAAAATTTTTCGGTTAACCGTTTGCAGTGAAAGCTAAATCCAGTATACTCATGAGATCCACAATGGAAGCAACAAGGTTCATTCTGGCAAGTGTTGTTCCTAGAATGAGAGTGTCCACTACCAAGACACTTGAGACAGCGTTCCACGCTAGAGCAGCCCGATGATATATGCTCTAGCAACCCGCATTTGTAGCACATTCGCGGTAAAAACTTATAATCAGTAAGCCGGAAATGTTCGTAGCCAATGTGAATCCCATGACGCAAATAATGAGACTTAGCCGTCGCCGAACGGAAGTATACACGATATGATTTCAAAACACCGATGCGCTGTATCTCTTCGATAGCTTGGTTAGAAGCACACACACTCTCTGGATCGATAGGGAAGTCCACTCGTGATAATAAACCGACAATTCTCGATTTGCGAACCTCAGTTTTACCGATCTTTTCATTCAAAGAGGCTTTCAAGTTTTCGGCGTTTTGTCTTTTCGTATGAATGACCCATTTCGGTTGCTGGGATCCTGATTCCTTAGAAAGTGAAATCCGCATTATACCATCAGCTCCATCCAACGATTTCAGAAAAGCTTCACGCTTTAAGGGATCATCACAATCTTGTGGAAGTGAATCTACTACAAGACCCACAGTTTCTGACTCGCTATTCATCGGAGGTCAAGATTTATCATTAAGTTTTTGTTTATTTATACAGCTCAAAACCTCGCTCTGTACTCCGTCACAACACTCTTTCACCAAAACAGGAGTTTCCGCTACCTTACTTGTGACGTAATCAAGTTTATCGATAATGCTTATCAATAGTTTATCAATAATGCTAAAAAGATGCCGGTCCCAAGTTTGAATGGCATGGCTAAAGTGAGCATTTTGATCCGTATCTATCGCAGGTATCGCATCACTTGCAGTCATAACGAATTTCAGATTTGGCAAGTGAGGGGTTGCATCCTCAGAAATAAGGATGTCTAAAATGTCCTGTGACAGGCTTTGCTTAGCAGAGGAGCCGCGACGTGCAAGAAATTTATGCGTGGGATTCACTAGAGATGTTAGGAGTCTTCTAGCTTGATCAAGATGATCAGTAGAATAGAAATTTGCAAACGCAGATATACAGGACGCGGACGAAATTCCTGACTGTAGACAGTGCCGGAAAAAGCTTAAAACTGGTGAATAAACAAGAGTCTCTGAAGGAGACGGGATCTGCGGGGAAGCAGGTTTATCAGCAAATTTCTTGCAGCAGTCAGAGCACTGATATTTCATAATACTGTCTTTCTCAATGCTCTGAAGAATTTCACAGCTGTTATGGCAGGGGCGACCACAACCCCCAGCAGGTGTGTTGCAAATAACTTTTTCTCTGGTTGCGAGACTGAGGCTCTCTTTGCGAACTTTGCATCCTGTCTTGTACAACTTTTCAGAAGTCACGGCAGCCATTTATTAATTAATAATAATAACATATAAATATCAACTTGGTACTATGCGCTACGGAAATGGAAGGGGGCTACCCCAAACCACTACACCGCCTTCGCCTGAGTAAAACTATTACCAGATAAAATCTCTGCTTACGGAAGGTGTTCTCCTCGGTGATCTTATATAAAAAAAAAACAGTTCATAAGCGCTCACAATCTATCACCGCGGATCACGCCAAAATTCATTTCATTTCACATAGCACCCTACTTCGCGCAATTTAATTTACTGTAATTTATTTCAAACTTAATCCTTATTCCAAACTAAGTCACTGAATTAAATTCAAGCTCAAGCAGTGAATTAATGAATATCAAGAATCTAGGTTAAGTTCAGGTCAATTCACCAAAAGTCCACTTTTATTTATTCCAAACTAAGTCACTGAGTTAAATTCAAGTTCAAGCAGTGAATTAATGAACATCAAGAAACTAGGTCAATTTTAAAGCAAGTGAATCAATACTGGTTGAGAGCAAGCTTTAAAGTTCAAGAAATCCAAAAAAAACTAGGATGCACATAGTGTATTTTGATTGATTTAAGATCCCCCTCAATATTCCCCAAAAGTTTCAACTTAATAAACTTGGCTGCTGCAGGAATATCGCAGATATTCTTTTTTGACATCTGGCTGAACATTTTAGTTTATGTTTTTCTTTTAAATTGACCCCCCCCCCCCAACACATTCCTTAAAAGATTCAATATATTTCTTATGGTCGGTCCCTGAATATTACAGATACGCCCTTTGTCAACCTGGATACAAATAGTAACTTTTAATTCATTAAATAGTCGTCCTGTGATCCCGTTTTACTCCTAAAAAAGGCACTAGAACTTTTCGTTTTCAATCAAAGATTCCCCTCCGAAGTTTCTACCACCACCAGTTCCATATGGAACAGCTCAATAAGAAAAAATAATACAGTGATTCCCATCTGATAGAGGCAAATTCTCATCTGATCCCATCACATCTGATAACCGTCTGATAGAGTCTGATAAAGATATGAATAATTAGATAAAGACAGATAACTGATATCATCCAATTTTGGATGGGATTATATCGTCAGTATTTATTAAACAGGTATTTATCGGATGATAAGTCATCTGATGCATTTTGGAAGCAAACACTTCGGATAATTTAATGAGCAAAGTCCTGAGTTCGTGTACTAAAAACAATCCAAGCTGTACCTAGTCCTCCCCCCAGCCAGCTTTTAGTCCAGCAGTTGGAAGGTTGGACATTGTTAGAAAAGAAATCATGTGCCCATTTTCCATCTACTCGTATATTATTTTAGGTTTGGTATTTTCCTGATTTTTGATGTGCATTTGAGGCTAGTAAGGCATTTGAGGCTTAGCATCAAATAAACGGTAATCATATGACAAATCAGAGTTAATTTAACTTGCTTTTGCACATTGAACATTTTAAATTCACTGGGCCAACTGGGCCAGAAACTGGGCCATCAACTGGGCCAGAACATACAAAATAAAGTAGGTTTTAAACAGAAATAGTGCGTTTTGAGATTATAGATTTTCTTGACCATTTTTTTTAAAGAAATATTATTTTCTTCTATTTCTTTCTTTATTCTTAAAGAAGATATTTTCTATCACGAAAAACTCAGTTTTTCTAACAGTAGTTAAGAGCAAAGTTGAAACTTCAAGCGGATAAAAGTTATCGAATATGAGTTAGGCTATATTACATATCTTAGAATTTGTTTAAATAAACTGGCTGATGATTTCCCCCTAGATTTGAAAAATTACGCAACCCTTCGCTTTGTTGGAAACACAAACTAACGCAAAAAAAGAATGCTTCTGAAGGAGTCAGAAAGTCATTAAGTAGCCTGTAGAAAATAGAAAACTGATCTATAAGCCCCTCAATAGTTTTTTACCAATCAAATTCTCTCTTTAGCAGTTTGCGGTTCCGACTGGGAAGATGGTCAGCTGTGTTGTGGAATATATCACCGCCATAATTAATTAGAAAATAACGAATTTCTCCCCAAAAAGGAGGAAAAAATTCAAAAAGAATTTGAATTAGTCTATACAAGACGTTGAACGCGAGACAAATAAAAATACTTTGAATGAGGAAATGAAACTTTAAAGAAAGAGAAATTACAATGAAAAATACAATCAAATTTAAAGAACAGAAATCATCCCAAATAAGGTTGGTGCTGCTACCCCTCCCCTTCCGTTAAACTTCTCAAAAGGCATGAATATCAAATGTCACTTGACTTATAACTAAACAGATGGTTTAAAGTTCAGCCGATTGAGTGTTTCATTACCTTTAAAAGGATGATTGGACCCAAAGGAAGGAAAGGTAACTTTTTGTGTTTGTGAAAAGCGTGGCTATATTTTCAAAACTTAGGCAAAAGTCAAAAATTAAAACAAAATTAAGAAGACTGGAAATAAAAATGAGAATAACCTCAATGTTTAATATATAGTGAGTTTGATTCCTAGAATTCTCAGAAATTCAAGATTTTATACAACATATTTTTTTATTTTTCAATATTTTATTTATAAGAATAAAATTTAAAATATTTTTGGTTTTTCAGTTTTTTTTCACAATCAGCAAGCAGATAGCGTAGCTTGATTGTGTTCGGGATCCCTCTCAAGATTTCCTTAAAGTTTCACCTTAAAACCTAAATCCTTTTTGTAGACTCGGGATCAAACAATCCCTCTATTCCAATAAAAAATCTCATATGCTAGCAATGTGCGAGTTACATAGCTTACAGCTCTTGCCCTGGGGGCTGGGGGGTGTCAACCCTGGAGGAATAGTTATTTGATCTTTGGACTATTTTGAACGAATTGGCTATCTCAGAAATTTGATCATATACATTTAAAAGAAATTGTAAGCAGGGGGGGGTCTGGGATAGTCGCCTTCAAATCCGTTTCTATATAAAACCTTATGTGTTACAACAATAAGCAACTTTAATAGTTTACAACCCTTGCCCTAGGGGCTGTAAAGGGTTATGCCAATTTCGAAGATACAGTTATTTTACCTTTGAAGAATTTTGAACAAAATTGTTATCTCAAAACTTTGATTGGATGTATTTGAGGAAGCAAGGGCGTAGGGGGTTGGCTGCCCAATGATTACTTATGACTTCTAATAAGGGCACCAAAACTTTCAATTTCCAATCGAATGAGCCCTCTCTAAAGCTTATTGAAGCAGCCATTCCATGAAAACATTATGCGTTAAAAATATGTAGGGGGCAGTGGGGGAATTTTTTCCACCCTGAGCAGTGAAGGCCCAATCTGTCCGACAAGGGCCCTATCCCTTCGAATCCCGATGCCGGTCCTTTTTAAGCTAGTGAATATTTGTCAGAGCTGGTATTATCGATTATGTACACCTGGTTGCAATGTAATACTATAAGATATGTTTATCTTGGGGAATTTTTTTTTCAAGGTTGTTAGGTAAAAGTGAATTGTCTACCTATGCAAATGTTTACAAACTTAAGGGGGCAGGTAAAAAAAACCCTAAAGTCGCTAATGAAGTGGAGAGCCCCCGAATGTAAAAAGTGATCATAGTATCCCTTATTCTAAAATTTCATGCGGGGAACTCCCAGATATAAAGAAGGATGATATATTGCGCACAGGTGGTGTTACATCATAATCAATTATTTACGTATGCAAAGCCCTAGCAACGAATTCCAACGGGGTCCTAGCACCCAGCATATATTATTGTCTACTGATCTATTACGCGCACCTGGTTGTTCCATTGTTATTAATTGTTTGGCGCGAGCAAGACAAGGACAGGTTAGATATTGAAATCAGCGAGGTGTTACGTAAGTGTCATTGCGCAAATGATTTCACTAGCCAGTTATCGATCCCATATTCAAAATTGAATGACAATGATTCACCTTATCGTTTCTTTGGAAGGTATTTCTGAGGATCCTCTTTTATTCCCCATATTTTTCTTTAGTTTTTTTTTTCAAACTCTATTTAAAGCGTGGGAGAGGTTACCTCGGCTTGAAGCAGCGATTTTTACTTTTATTAGCAACAATAAGGGAATATGCAAATAAACACAGAAAAACAGAACATAAAAATAGAAGGAACACGGGAAAACGTAGGAATAAAAGATAAATACACAAAAAACACACGGAATACAGAAAAAAGCTGATAAACAGATAGGCCTATGAAAAGCGCAAGAAATACAGACAAAAGGGGAAAAACATATAAGTATATGTACAATGGAAGGAATATGGAAAACATATTAAGTAATCAGAGTAACACTCAGGAAAACAGAGCAATACGAGTGTAAAAGGTTATCTTTATAAGAAAATGTGTGGAAATACTATAGGCGTATTGCATGCCAGAGGGTGTCCAATGTCGGCCAGTGAGTGCCACGCTGGTATCAATTGCTAGGAGTCATCAGAAGAAATGCTATTGGTTTTTTTTCATTAAGTTTAAATGATCGATTCTAGTGTAAACGTTTATTTTTACTGAAAAATGCTGTAGACATAATAATGCACGAAAGAGGGTACTTTGTGCAATGTTTGAGTGTCACAGGGGTGCCACGGATTAGCCACTGTGTGCCACGGTGGTGTGAATTGATACGGTGTACACCGAGGGGGTGGCTTGAGAAAATACGAATTGATTGATTTAAAGCTTGATTTTTATCATACAAATATAAAAAATGCCTTAGGAATGATTAGGGTGCCAGAAGATGCCATGTACTATCCATAGTTTGCCACGGCGGCGTGGATTACCATGAGGGGCATCACGCTATGGATATATTGCTAAGACACGAATCAATGGATTTAAAGCATGATTTTTATCATGACAATATTTAAAAATGCCTTTGGAATGATACTATGTATCATGGGGATGTAACGGACCAGCCAAAAAAAACGTGGCCATTTCCAGCCGCTCAAAGAAAGTAGCATTTTCATTAGAACCATTCATAAATAGCCGATTGCAAAAAAGTGGCTCTTTTTTCTTCGTTTGTGTGTTTCATTTACTAGTGATAAAACGTATTGTGAAGTTGACATTTTTTTTCTTATTATTAATATTGTAAGTAATGAGGCTTCTGCTGCAAAAAGCGTAATACTTATGGGTCATTCAAAATGTGATTTTACTAATACCAAGATTTGAATTAATATAATGTAGCTCTATATATGACTTAATACAATGATATCTCTTAATATTACTTAAATTTACCTCTAATAACAACCACCCCCTTTGAATTAGTTGTCAGGGTTCCCGCCTTTCTTTAATTCATGCTATTTTTGCTTATATTTTATCCCTTATAAGTTTTTCACATTTTTCATTCCTTTTGTTGAGTTTTAACTGCTTTTTCTAACATATCGTGATTTTATAATGTTTTCTTATTAATAAAAATTATATTTACAAAAAACGTCTGTGTCTTTTAGATTTCTTGTACCAGGATGAACCTTCAATACGTAATCATTTACGCAGTGAAATATATAAGGTAGATATCGATCAACAACTAAATATCGAATATTTAACTTAACACGTTTAGGTTATGTTAGAAAATTAAAAGCATTGAAGGACGTAGAATCACGTCAAATGTAACCCATTTCCAGTAATCGATTTTCTCTCCCGCAAGTCAGTTATTCCAGACATAGGAAACACGCGATCCATAGACTTTTTCGAAACGTTTTCATTAGAAAGTATTCTCCGAATAATAATATTAAGAAGGCTTTCTTGGTCCAGCTGTATAGTGCATAGTTTCATTGGGGGAAATCTCTTTCGAATTCTAAAGCGGACAAAATCTTTGTATTATAATGGTTCGCTGAGAAAAAAATCTTGTAGAAAATGAAATCTCGAGGAAAAATTCCTCTGAAGAAAAAAATACCTTGAAAGTAAAATGACATCCGGATGAATTTTTTTTAAGGTATTATATAACATCCCGTGTGTACACCAGTAATACATAACAGCCCACGTGTGTGTTCTCCTCAGTAGAATGGCCTTATTGAGCCCCACGATTCACCCCTGCTGCCACCTATAACTTTTTTGCACCCCAAATATGGGCATAGAGTCATTAGGGAGAACACGTGGTTAATGGGGTCAATGACCTCTTTTTCCAAGGTGTGTCAACAACAACAACATCGACCTTGACATTCGCTGAGAGCGTGCACTTACAACAACAACAACAACATCGACCTTGGAACACCTGTGCTGTCGACTTCAATTCACCTATCGTGAATCAATAAGTCCCCTTAGAAACAACATATTAATGGCCCCTTCCTTGACAGATCAATCAACCAATGACATCATCTGTCAGACTTTAAAAATTTCGCATAGAAAAGATTCTCCAGGACTAGATCCAAGTCATTAATGTCATTGCCTCGGAAACAACTCTTTTGGTTAAACTCCAAAGGATATTAAAAGCCAAAGGCCATGGAAACAATTCTCCAAGAAACATCTTAGCAATGACTTGTTATAGCGCCGGAATCAGGTTTCTTATTAATTTGAAATGTATGAGCGCAGAGATGTCAAAAACAAAGAGAACACGCTGACTTACGTTTAGGGATTATTTGGGCTAAACTGTTTTAGACAGGTTATGGAACTATTTCGGCGAAACAGTTAGAGACATTTTAAAAGATGATTTTTGAAGAGATTTTAGAAGAGAATTTAATGGTGAAACTCTGTGGTCGCTATTAAACACAAGTTTCATTTGAACAGTGTTGTGAGGTCCTCAAACCCAACCCCAAAGGGTTCCAATCCTCCTACCCCAACCTCGAAGGAAGCCCCCGGTCCTCAAAGGCCCCCCAAGCTCCCAAAGGGCCACCGGCGCCCCCAAAGGCCCACCCAGACCCCCAAAGGCCATCCCCGGGCCCCCAAAGGACCAACGGAGTCCCAAAGGCCCTCCAACGGTCCCCAACTGCCCCCCCCCCGGACCCCCAAAGGCCCTCCCTGTGCCCCAAAGGCCCACCCAGACCCCCAAAGGCCATCCCCGGGCCCCCAAAGGCCCATCGAGCTCCCAAAGGACCAACGGGGTCCCAAAGGTCCTCCACCGGTCCCCAACAGCCCCCCCCGGACCCCCAAAGGCCCTCCCCGTACCCCCAAGGTCCTCCCTGTGCCCCAAAGGCCCTCCCCCGGCCCCCAAAGGTCCCCAGGACCAGAAAAGCGCCGCCGGGATGCGCCATGGGCCAGGAAAGTGCCGCAGGATGTACCGCAGGGATGCACAATGGGCCAGACAATCGCTGTGGGGGATGCGCCACAGGGAGGCATCGCAGCAAAGCGCTGCCGGATGCGCCGCAGGGATGTGCCGCAAAAAAAAAGTAAACTAAAAAGCAAAAATTTTCAATCACAGAAGGACACCCTCCCCCCAGGGTCCCCCAAACACCCTCCCCCCGCCCCCCCAAGAGTCCCCGCGCCAATTTTTTTTAATACTTTTTTATGGGTTTATTATATCCTTTCTGACCAAGTTCCATTCATAATGTCATTCCTAAACCCATTTTCCAACCTCAAAGAATCCCCTCCCCAATTCATAAATACTTTCTTGAATTTTTTAACATGGTATTTTTTTAACTTTTTACGTATCTTAAAATGACATGAAATATGTATACGGCTCTACCACTCATACTCTGTGCTTGTTCATGAACACGACGCGGCTTTTCCACTGGTACTCTATGGCAGGTTATCGACACTAGCGAGTTTATTGCATGCATTAAATCAGTATTTTTTACGCAGTGGAAGGATCAACACACAATTCATTTCTGTAAAAAGTGAAGATGAATTATTCGACGAAAGTATGTGCACATGAAAAAATCATTGTCGTGTTGAACGCTGGCAAGGAGAAATACCTGAACTATGAAACGAGTGCAAGTGGAGATCTTATTGGCAATGTATGCATACGTTGTCATGACAGTGAGGAGTTAATTTCCTTTGGTGTACCCAAGAATTTCCATCATGCAAGTGGTGGATATGTAAGAGTAACATTACCAGAGAAATTAGTAGTCAAAGAGAATGCCAACTTAAAAATAATAGTTGATGAAGAGGGACAACTTCTAGCTAATGGTTCTGGTAGCATGTTAGCCGTTGATAGATCTTATCGCAATTCTTCCGGTGTTAGCATTCGAATAAAAGCAAAAGGAAAAAGAAGACATGCATACAGCTGCATCAACATCATAAATCATATCATGTCAAAGTGTCAAAACTGCTATCTATGTAAAAATAATGTGACAATAGACAGTGAAATCGCAGGCAGAATAAAGAGGACATTAGCAGACAATATCATCAATGAATATAAAGATGAATTGACGGAAAGTGAAGCGCAAGTGTACTAATAATGTATAATAATGTATTTAACATATTTTTATATCATTATTCTACATGTCCTTATTTCATTAAAAATATCTTATGCGTTATTTTGTTAAGTGTTCATTATTTTTAGGGTATGCTAGAACGTCAAACGTTCAGAATATCTATTAAAAAGGTCCCCCGGCCCCCAAAGGTCCCCCGGACCAGAGAAGCACCGCCGGGATGCGCCGTGGGCCAGGAAAGCGCCGCAGGATGTGCCGCAGGGATGCGCCGCGGGTCAGGAAAGCGCCGCAGGGGATGCGCCGCAGGGAGGCATCGCAGGAAAGCACCGCAGGATGTGCCGCAGGGATGCGCCGCAAAAAAAAGTAAACTAAAAAGTAAAAATTTCGATCACAGAAGTGCACCCTCCCCCAAGGGTCCCCACAACCACCTCCCCACGCCCCCCCAAGAGGCCCCTCGCCGTTTTTTTTATACGTTTTTTTTGGTTTTTTATATACATTGTGTCCAAGTTCCCTTCATAATGTCATTCCTAAACCTATTTTCCAACCTCAAAGAGTCCCCTCCCCAATTCATAAATACTTTCTTGAATTTTTTAACATGGTATTTTTTTAACTTTTTACGTATCTTAAAATGACATGAAATATGTGTACGGCTCTACCAATCATACTCTGTGATTGTTCATGGACACGACGCTGCTTTTCCACTGGTACTCTATGGCAGGTTATCGACACTAGAGAGTTTATTGCATACATTAAATCAGTATTTTTTACGCAGTGGAAGGATCAACACACAATTCATATCTGTAAAAAGTGAAGATGAATTATTCGACGAAAGTATGTGCATATGAAAAAATCATTGTCGTGTTGAACGCTGGCAAGGAGAAATACCTGAACTATGAAACGAGTGCAAGTGGAGATCTTATTGGCACTGTATGCATACGTTGTCATGACAGTGAGGAGTTAAATTCCTTTGGTGTACCCAAGAATTTCCATCATGCAAGTGGTGGATATGCGAGAGTAACATTACCAGAGAAATTAGTAGTCAAAGAGAATGCCAACTTAAAATTAATAGTTGATGAAGAGGGACAACTTCTAGCTAATGGTTCTGGTAGCATGTTAGCCGTTGATAGATCTTATCGCAATTCTTCCGGTGTTAGCATTCAAATGAAAGCAAAAGGAAAAAGAAGACATGCATACAGCTGCTTCAACATCATAAATCATATCATGTCATTGTATCAAAACTGCTATCTATGTAAAAATAATGTGACAATAGACAGTGAAATCGCAGGCACAATAAAAAGGACATTAGCAGACAATATCATCAATGAATATAAAGATGAATTGATGGAAAGTGAAGCGCAAGTGTACTAATAATGTATAATAATGTATTTAACATATTTTTATATCATTATTCTACATGTCCTTATTTCATTAAAAATATCTTATTCGTTATTTTGTTAAGTGTTCATTATTTTTAGGGTATGCTAGAACGTCAAAAGTTCAGAATATCTATTAAAAAAGTCAGAGATGTAAGAAAAATAATTTTAGAGATAATGATACTACTATTCCAAATTTTTCATAGAAGATAGAAAAGTTCAAGTTCTCTTCTGAATTTTACCAACAAACACAATTCAATTATAATTTCACCAGAGAAAATAAAAAGCTTCCACTTCAGTTTTAAGTTAACCAAGGCATTAGAAAATTTAAAGTTCAGTTCTAAATATGTCCTTAGAAGATAGGAAAAGTTATACTATGATAGTGATTATTTTCCATGAAGATAAAAAATTTCACTTTCATTCTAAATTTTCTTAAATTCAATTCCGACCTTTCTCAAATAGATGAAAAAATTTAAAGTTCTATTCCAAATATTTCCCCGGAAGAAGAAAAGTTCAACTTCGATTCTGAATTTTCTCAATGAAAATGAAAAAAGTTAATGATCAATTCTATTTTCCCAAAATAATATAAAATTTTCCACTACAATTCAGATTTTTCTCAAAGAGAAGAAAAAATTTAAAATACTGTTCAAAATTTTTTTTAGAAGATAGAAAATATCAAGTTCTAATCTGAATTTTACCAATGAACACAATTCAATTCTAATTTCTACAGAGGAAATAAAAAGCTTCCACTTCAGTTTTAAGTTTACCAAGACATTAAAAAATTTAAATTTCAGTTCAAAATTTTTCCATAGAAGATAGGAATAGTTATACTTTGTTTGTGATTATTTTCTATGAAGATAAAAAGTTTCACTTTAATTCTAAATTTTCTTAAATTCAGTTCCGACCTTTCTCAAAGAGATGAAAAAATTTAAAGTTCTGTTCAATATATTTTCTCGAAAGAAGAAAAGTTCAACTTCGATTCTGAAATTTCTCAATGAAAATGAAATAAGTTATTGATCAATTCTATTTTCCCAAAATAATATAAAAATTTTCCACTTTAGTTCAGATTTTTATCAAAGAGATGAAAAAATTTAAAATACTATTCCAAATTTTTCTTAGAAGATAGAAAAGTTCAAGTTCTCTTCTGAATTTTACCAACAAACACATTTCAATTCTAATTTCTCCAGAGAAAATAAAAAGCTTCCACTTAAGTTTTGTGTTCACCAAGACATAAAAAATTTAAACTTCTGTTCTAAATTTTTCTGTAGAAGATAGGAAAAGTTTTACTATGATAGTGATTATTTTCCGTGAAGATAAAAAGTTTCACTTTAATTCTAAATTTTCGTAAATTCAGTTCCGACTTTTCACATAGGGATGAAAAAATTTAAAGTTCTGTTCCAAATTTTTCATAGAATATTGGAAAAGTTATACTTTGATCGTGAATATTCAAGTTTTCTTCTGAATTTCACCAAAGAACAAATTTCAATTCTAATTTCACCAGAGAAAACAAAAATATTCCACTTCAGTTCATTATTTCACAAAGACATAAAGAAATTTAAAGTTCAATTCTAATTTTTTGGTGAAAGATGGAAAAAGTAATACCATACTTGTGAATATTTTCACGGAAGATAAAAAGTTCTAGTTCATTTTAAAATTTTCTCAACGAAGTCAAGGAAAGTTCAAGTTCTCTGCTAAATTTTCTCAATGAAAAAGAAATTAGTCATTGATCATTTCTATTTTTTTCCAAATAATATAAAAATTTTCCACTTTAGTTCAGATCTGTCTCGAAGAGATGAAAAATCTAAAATACTGTTCCAAATTTTCTCAATGAAGCGAAGAAAAGTTCAAGTTCTCGTAGGAATTTTAGCAAAGAACACACTTCAATTCTAAATTTCTCCAGAGAAAATAAAAATCTTCCACTTCAGTTCTTTATTTCACAAAGACATAAAGAAATTTAAAGTTCAATTCTAAATTTTTCTGTGGAAGATAGAAAAAGTAATACCATACTTGTGAATATTTTCATGGAAGATAAAAAGTTCTAGTTCAATTTAAAATTTTCTCAACGAAGTGAAGAAAAGTTCAAGTTCATATTCTGAACTTTACCAAAGAACACACTTCAATTCTAATTTCTCCAGAGAAAACAAAAATCTTCCACTTCAGATCATTATTTCACAAAGACATAAAGAAATTTAAAGTTCAATTCTAATTTTTCGGTGGAAGATGGAAAAAGTAATATCATACTTGTGAATATTTTTACGGAAGATAAAAAGTTCTAGTTAAATTTAAAATTTTCTCAACGAAGTCAAGGAAAGTTCAAGTTCTCTTCTGAATTTTCTCAATGAAAAAAAAAATTAGTCATTGAGTATTTCTATTTTTCCAAATAATTAAAAAATTTTCCACTTTATTTCAGATCTGTCTCGAAGAGATGAAAAATTTAAAATACTGTTCCAAATTTTTAACGGAAGATAAAAAAGTTCAAGTTCTCATCGGAATTTTATCAAAGAACACAATTCATTTCTAATTTCTACAGAGAAAATAAAAATCTTCCACTTCAGTTCTTTATTTCACAAAGACGTAAAGAAATTTAAAGTTCAATTCTAAATTTTTCGATGGAAGATAGAAAAAGTAATACCATACTTGTGAATATTTTCACGGAAGATAAAAAGTTTTACTTCAATTTTAAATTTTCTCAACGAAGTGAAGAAACGCTCAAGTTCTCTTCTGAACTTTACCAAATAACACACTTCAATTCTAATTTCTCCAGAGAAAACAAAAATCTTCCTCTTCGGTTCTTTATTTCACAAAGACATAAAGAAATTTAAAGTTCAATTCTAATTTTTAGGTGGAAGATAGAAAACGTAATACCATACTTGTGAATATTTTCACTGAAGATAAAAAGTTCTAGTTCAATTTAAAATTTTCTCAACGAAGTCAAGTAAAGTTCAAGTTCTCTTCTGAACTTTACCAAAGAACACACTTCAATTCTAATTTCTCCAGAGAAAACAAAAATCTTCCACTTCAGTTTTTTATTTCACAAATACATAAAGAAATTTAAAGTTCAATTCTAAATTTTTCGGTGGGAAGATAGAAAAATTAATATCATACATGTGATTCTTTTCACAGAAGATAAAAAGTTCTAGTGCAATTTAAAATTTTCTCAACGAAGTGAAGAAAAGCTCATGTTCTTTACTAAATTTTACCAAAGAAAATAATTAAATTCTAATTTCTCCAGAGAAAATAAAAAGCTTCCACGTCAGTTCTTTATTTCACAAAAGACATAAAGAAATTTAAAGTTCAATTCTAAATTTTTCAGTGGAAGATAGAAAAAAGTAATATCATACTTGTGAATATTTTCACGGAAGATAAAAAGTTCTAATTCAATTTAAAATTTTCTCAACGAAGTGAAGAAAAGTTCAAGTTCTCTTCTGAACTTTACCAAAGAACACACTTCAATTCTAATTTCTCCAGAAAAAATAAAAATCTTCCACTTCAGTTTTAAGTTCCCCAAAGAAATGGGGAACTTTTAGGTTAGATTAAGTTAGGTTAGGTTAAGTTAGGTTAGGCTAGGTTAGCCTACGTACGCGCGCGTACGTAGGCTAATCTAGCCTAACCTAACTTAACCTAACCTAACTTAATCTAACCTAAAAATTTACTTAGAAGTTTAAATTTTTTATGTCTTGGTGAACTTAAAACTGAAGTGGAAGCTTTTTATTTTCTCTGGAGAAATTAGAATTGAATTGTGTTTGTTGGTAAAATTCAGAAGAGAACTTGAACTTTTCTATCTTCTATGAAAAATTTGGAATAGTATTTTAAATTTTTCATCTCTTTGAGAAAAATCTGAAGTGAATTGGAAAATTTTTATATTATTTTGGGAAAATAGAATTGATCAATAACTTATTTCATTTTCAATGAGAAAATTCAGAATCAAAGTTGAACTTTTCTTCTTCCGAGAAAATATATTGAACAGAACTTTAAATTTTTTCATCTCTTTGAGAAAGGTCGGAACTGAATTTAAGAAAATTTAGAATTAAAGTGAAACTTTTTATCTTCATAGAAAATAATCACAATCAAAGTATAACTATTCCTATCTTCTAAGGAAAAATCTAGAACTGAACTTTAAATTTTTTAATGTCTTGGTAAACTTAAAACTGAAGTGGAAGCTTTTTATTTCCTCTGGAGAAATTAGAATTGAATTGTGTTCTTTGGTAAAATTCAGATTAGAACTTGATCTTTTCTATCTTCTAAGAAAAATTTGGACCAATATTTTAAATTTTTTCATCTCTTTGAGAAAAATCTGAATTGAAGTGGAAAATTTATATTATTTTGGGAAAATAGAATTGATCAATAACTTATTTCATTTTCATTGAGAAAATTCAGAATCGAAGTTGAACTTTTTCTTCTTCCGGGGAAATATTTGGAATAGAACTTTGAATTTTTTCATCTCTTTGAGAAAGGTCGGAATTGAATTTAAGAAAATTTAGAATTAAATTGAAATTTTTTATCTTCATGGAAAATAATCACTATCATAGTATAACTTTTCCTATCTTCTAAGGAAAAATTTAGAACTGAACTTTAAATTTTCTAATGCCTTGGTTAACTTAAAACTGGAGTGGAATCTTTTTATTTTCTCTGGTAAAATTAGAATTGAATTGTGTTTGTTGGTAAAATTCAGAAGAGAACTTGAACTTTTCTATCTTCTATGAAAAATTTGGAATAGTAGTATCATTATCTCTAAAATTATTTTTCTTACATCTCTGACTTTTTTAATACATATTCAGAACGTTTGACGTTCTAGCATACCCTAAAAATAATGAACACTTAACAAAATAACGCATAAAATATTTTTAATGAAATAAGGACATGTAGAATAATGATATAAAAATATGTTAAATACATTATTATACATTATTAGTACACTTGTGCTTCACTTTCCGTCAATTCATCTTTATATTCATTGATGATATTGTCTGCTAATGTCCTTTTTATTCTGCCTGCGATTTCACTGTCTATTGTCACATTATTTTTACATAGATAGCAGTTTTGACACATTGACATGATATGATTTATGATGTTGATGCAGCTGTATGCATGTATGCATGTAAAGCAAAAGGAAAACTTTTGCTTTCATTCGAATGCTAACACCGGAAGAATTGCGATAAGATCTATCAACGGCTAACATGCTACCAGAACCATTAGCTAGAAGTTGTCCCTCTTCATCAACTATTATTTTTAAGTTGGCATTCTCTTTGACTACTAATTTCTCTGGTAATGTTACTCTCGCATATCCACCACTTGCATGATGGAAATTCTTGGGTACACCAAAGGAATTTAACTCATCACTGTCATGACAACGTATGCATACATTGCCAATAAGATCTCCACTTGCACTCGTTTCATAGTTCAGGTATTTCTCCTTGTCAGCTTTCAACACGACAATGATTTTTTCATGTGCACATACTTTCGTTGAATAATTCATCTTCACTTTTTACAGACATGAATTGTGTGTTGATCCTTCCACTGCGTAAAAAATACTGATTTAATGCATGCAATAAACTCGCTAGTGTCGATAACCTGCCATAGAGTACCAGTGGAAAAGCCGCGTCGTGTCCATGAACAGGCACAGAGTACGATTGGTAGAGCCGTACGCATATTTCATGTCATTTTAAGATACGTAAAAAGTTAAAAAAATACCATGTTAAAAAATTCAAGAAAGTATTTATGAATTGGGGAGGGGATTCTTTGAGGTTGGAAAATGGGTTTAGGAATGACATTATGAATGGAACTTGGTCAGAAAGGATATAATAAAGCCATAAAAAAGTATTTAAAAAAAATGGAGAGGGGACTCTTTGGGGGGGCCTGGGGAGGAGGTTGGGGGCATCGTTGGGGGAGGATATCCGTCTATGTTCGACATTTTTACTGTTTAGTTTACTTTTTTTGCGGCACATCCCTGCGGCGCATCCTGCAGTGCCTCCCTGCGGCACATCCCCTGCGGCGCTTTCCTGACCCGCGGCGCATCACTGCGGCGCATCCTGCGGCGCTTTCCTGGCCAATGGCGCAGCCCGGCGGCGCTTTTCGGGTCGGGGGGCCCTTGGGGGGCGGGGGGTGGGCCTTTGGGGGCACTGGGTGGACCTTTGGGGCACTGGGTGGGCCTTTGGGGGTCCGGGGGGCAGTTGGGGACCGGTGGAGGGCCTTTGGGACCCCGTTGGTCCTTTGGGAGCTCGATGGGCCTTTGGGGGCCCGGGGATGGCCTTTGGGGGTCTGGGTGGGCCTTTGGGGCACCGGGAGGGCCTTTGGGGGTCCGGGGGGCAGTTGGGGACCGGTGGAGGGCCTTTGGGACCCCGTTGGTCCTTGGGGAGCTCGATGGGCCTTTGGGGGCCGGGGGTTGGCCTTTGGGGTGTGGGTGGGCCTTTGGGGGCGCCAGTGGCCCTTTGTGAGCTTGGGGGGCCTTTGAAGACCGGGGGCTTCCTTCGGGGTTGGGGTAGGAGGATTGGAACCCTTTGGGGTTGGGTTAGAGGACCTCACAACACTGTTCAAATGAAACTTGTGTATTATAACGACCACAGAGTTTCACCATTAAATTCTCTTCTAAAATCTCTTCAAAAATCATCTTTTAAAATGTCTCTAACTGTTTCGCCGAAATAGTTCCATAACCTGTCTAAAACAGTTTCGCCCAAAAAATCCCTAAACGTAATTCAGCGTGTTCCTTTTGTTTTTGGCATCTCTGCGCTTATGCATTTCACATTAATAAGAAACCTGATTCCCGTGCTATAACAATTCATCGCTAAGATGTTTCTTGGGGAATTGTTTCCATGGCCTTTGGTTATTAATATCCTTTGGAGTTCGACCAAAAGAGTTGTTTCCGAGGCAATGACATTAATGACTTGGATATATTCCTGGAGAATCGTTTCTATGCGAAAATTTTTAAAGTCTGACAGATGATGTCATTGGTTGATTGATCTGTCAAGAAAGGGGAAATTAATTTGTTGTTTCTAAGGAGAATTATTGATTCACGATAGGTGAATTGAGGTCGACAGCACAGGTGTTCCAAGGTCGATGTTGTTGTTGTTGTTGTAAGTGCACGCTCTCAGCGAATGTCAAGGTCGATGTTGTTGTTGTTGACACACCTTGGAAAAAGAGGTCATTGACCCCATTAACCACGTGTTCTCCCTAATGACTCTATGCCCATATTTGGGGTGCAAAAAAGTTATAGGTGGCAGCAGGGGTGAATCGTGGGGCTCAATAAGGCCATTCTACTCTCCTCAGTTACAACTGGGGTTCCCCACGGGGCCTGAAGAAACAAGTAATGCAAAAATGCGTCATCCTTACACAGGTAGACATTCCATGTTACAAAACAACCAAACAAATCTTGAAAAAAACTTTAGAAGAAAAAAGTCTTGAAATGTATTGAAAATGTCTTGAAGAAAAAGGTTTTAAGAAACGACTTGAAATGTCTTGAAACGTCTTGAAAAATATCTCTAAGAAAAATGTCTTAAAAAACGTCTTGAAATGTCTTAAAGAATGTCTTGAAGAAAACACTCCTTATTATGTAATTCGTACGTTTGCATCTTGTCTAGCGGCTTCTGAAGTTTTGCTCCTAGCCCTGATAGGCTTTTTAAATAATCAAAGAAATCTTGAAGAAAACATCCCCTATTATGTAACAAACACCTGCGTCTTGAAGAAAATGAATAATACATGCGTCTTGAGTGAATCGCTGTAGACTTCTTCGTGACCATATATCATTAAGGAAGAAAAGAGTAGTGGCTATGTATGTCACTGAAGTACTGTCCCCTCACTACTAAAGACCTTATATACCCTTGGGGTATAGCTTACAAACCTTTTTCCCGGGCGATGGGGGGTTTTGTCAGTCCCCAAGGAATAATTATTTGGTCTTTGAACTATTTTGATCAAAATACCTATCTTAAAATTTTGATTGGATGCAATTAGGGAAGAGAGGGCACGGGGGATTGTTCTCTGATCACTTTTGACTCTTAAAAAGGGTACCAGAACTTTGGATTTCCAATCGAATGAGCCCTCCCCAAAGTTTATACGACCATCCATTCCATTAAAATCTTATATGTTAACAATGTGTAACCTGCATAATTTACAGTTCATGCCCCGGGGAATGTGAAGGTTTTTTTTCAAACCTGGATATATAGTTATTTGACCTTTGGACTCTTTTGAACAAAATGGCTATCTCAAAGTTTTTATTTGATGCTTTTTGGGAAAAAGCCGTCCGAGGGGGGGGGGTCCGGATATCCTACAATCACTTTTAGCTCTTAAAAAGGACACTAGGATTTCCGATTTTCAGTTTAATGAACCCCCTCCAAAGTTTATACAACCCTCCTTCCATGAGAAGGGCCTCTGAAAAAAAAACACAGTGCATTGAGCGTTATGGTCCTTTACTATCGGCAATGCTACAGTGTTGCCTTCTGACTGACTTGAAATTTATGTCTGAAGTCCTTCGGCTTAGAATACCACAATTCGCAAAAAATGAAAAAAAAATTGCTTGTCTAAAAATAGGGGCCCTAATAAGGCATGATTAATTTCCTGAACCTGCTTGAAACTTGATAATGTAAATCCCTAGCCAAATGGAACCTAATTTTTAGTTTGGGACACAGCCCCCCTCTTAATTACGGCTCAACAAACAATATTTTTGCAATTGACTTGAAACTTTCAAGGATATATATTGTAGCCTGACCAAGGACACTACACATTTGCTTTAGAGGGAGAGGATGTTTGGGGATCAGGTAGGTGGTAATGCGCTAAGACCTTGTTTTCTTTGAAAATTTCAAACTGGCAGATGCACATCCCCGGACTAATAGGGGCCTAATATTAAAAGGGGGGGGGGGCGCTTGGGATCTGGGAGTGCCCCCCCCCAAAAAAAAAAAAAAAACAAACACAAGTGGCCCGAACTGGGCCGAAAACTCTTTTTTTATTAGCTAAAAACTAATATTTACTCAAAACTTATATTAGGAATGTTTGTTCAATGACTTCGATAATTTATAAATAAAGAAAATAAGCTGAAAACCATGTGAGGGGCTGGCAACTTCTCGGAGCTGAAAAAAGTGTCATAAAGGACAGAGTTAAATGCAGAAGATAAGGGTGAAATAAAATGACAAATATGAGAGTTCCAGAGGCTTGAGCATAGCCCAAGCGAAGGATATGGGACGCCAAGCTTGTGAGGGCTGATTCCCTGAGTGAAGTGAAGCAGCATTTATGAAAGTTGAAGACCCAAGTTGTTCAATTGCGGGGGCCAGAGATACGAGAGAGTGGAGAGAGGTGATAAAAATACCGCGAAGGCACCTTTTTGCTACACAAGGGACCCACAAAACTGAACCTATTTGGCTGGTATTTTAATATTAGCCCTAATACATGTTTCCAATTGGTTAAATACCAACACTTAAATACCAACATCAGGGGATATCAAACACCGTTTGGAAACTAATCACCTTTTGGTTTAGGACCAATTAAGAAAACCATGGATGAAAAATGTATTATTCCCGATTCTTACAACCATAGAGGCGTTTTCTGTCCCATCCCCAACTCAGAAATTTGGTGAAGCTTCCCTTGTTTTTACGTAAGCCACTTGTTTTTGTTGTTGTTGTTTTTAAACTTTTTTGACGAATTTAACTACATAGTAGGTAATTAGGAAAAAAAATACCTGGTGAGAAAACTTTCCCAACAACCCTCAGTCTGTAGTTCTATGGACGGCAACTTAAAAAAAAATATGGACGGGAACTTAAAAAACTTTATTACAATGAAGTTAGAGAGAAAAACACTCAAGTCGGCCATCCATGCCGGATTGGAGTTAATGATGTAAGTATGGTGCTTTTATATATTTTATTAGTCTAACTTAAAAACGGATTTAATTCCTGTAGATGAAAAATTTAGCACCGCAAACCTTAAATGTGCATATTGAAACTGAAAGTGTAGTTCAGGATTTTCTATAAATGACTCGAACAGCCGAGAATCGAAAGAGTTGCAGCGTGTCAAAATCCTTCAAGTTTTAGAGGGGGCTGAGGGGGGCTAAGACCCCAGGGTCTTGATTTGGGTCCTTCAATTATAGTTCCTAAATGGTCCTGTGCCAAAACACAGGGCTTTAGACACTCTAATCATACAGATAGGAAATTATACAGACCAAAGAACCTTGAGTCTATTGATTCAGACGGATAGTCAAAGACTTTTTTTTTAATATGTTCTTACTTTGTTGAAATTTATGACAGCCATTTGTGGACTGAACAAATAGCTGTTCACATGAGCTAAAACAATCTCAGGAGGTACAATGGATGTGCCTCCTGAGCAATAGTTACCCAAAAGAGGCAAAACATATCAAACACTTATCAAGTTGGGAATAGTTGCACCCATGGGGTTGCACTTGTTCCCTCCCCAGGATATTTACCATAAAAGGTTTTAACAGAAATACCTTTCTTCTCTATATCCATGGAAAAACACTCCTTTTTGTATTTTCATTTAAATAAAATTGAAAAATGACAAAATTTCCCCCCTTCTAGATTTCGGAAGATACATTTTGCCCCCTTCCCCCTGTCAACGTCTTCGTGAATTGGCACCACTGGTTGGGAAGTTGCTTTACACGGGCTTAGGCCCGGGATATTGTGATTAGAAAGAAGAAATACCAATGTCGGAATAATTTTGATTTTAACAGAAAATGTCCAGCATTCCTCTAGAATATATCTATGGTTTGAGTCTTTATCCAGGGTGCTGCATGTACGTGGCTTAATCTACAGTTTTTTCACCCTATTCTTAGTTAATTACTACGAGAAAAACTGTATTAGTACTACGAGACACGTAGCCTACATGCATGACACAAATGTGGGGTGTACCTAGAGGACTTGGTGCCAAGAGCTCCCCCCAAAATCCTAAATTTTCGTTAATTTCTTAGTACTTTTTGCACGGGTTATAAATTAAAATTCATCTTTATTGCTAT
This sequence comes from Artemia sp. Qi Xiang Cuo, assembly GCF_049724085.1. NCBI lineage: Eukaryota > Metazoa > Arthropoda > Branchiopoda > Anostraca > Artemiidae > Artemia > Artemia sp. Qi Xiang Cuo. The sequence continues at coordinate 37,237,657 of NC_142799.1, forward strand.
ACAAAAAAGCAAACAAAATAACCTTTAAAAGAAGTTGTCACCTCCTTTGATCATGATTATGTCGTCTTTGGTCTCTTATCTGGTATCTTAGTGTGACAATGCTTGCTTTATCGCACGCATAGCTATAGGGATTGAAGTTTTGAAGAGGTGAAGAAAGACTTGACAAAAGATTCAAGATTACAGCCCCCTTTCGTAAGATGACACCTAGTCTTGGTATTGCGAGACTTGACAATAGTGCATTTACATAAACCGCTTACAGGAATGGTGCGAATAACGATATAATGATGGGGTTTGCTATTGCTGTATTATGTCGATATAGAATATTTGCTGCTATTGTTACTCAAGAAGTAACCAATAATTCTGTGGATACTCCTGTCTTTGAGTCTCAATCAATGTCAAAAAAAAGTTTCTCCTGGTGATTTCGCAGCTGCTTCTGTAGAAATGATTCAGCAGCTATAAATGCTAATCTGTTTACCAACTGGTTTTTAATAAATATTTGGTTTTGAGATTAATTCATTTGTCGTAAATTTTATTATTCTTAGGTTTTCTTGCTGTATTCAAAAATGTTGTTATTGTTAGGCTATATGCCCTTTCAAGAAGTAAAAAGTTACAGATATCATTTTTATATTTAGTTTGAAGAAGTCATTAAGCCTGAATGACTATTAAATAAAATAATTTTTTCAAATGAAAGTAAGCAGTATCATTGAAACTTAAAATTAACACGGATTTTCCGTATATAAGATGCCTTCCTCTTTTTCCTCTCCCCTCTGTACACTAAGGTATAAACCATTGCTTTACTGAAAACCTTTTTAAGTGCAAAAAAAGTTGGTAGTAGTAAATGTTTTAATTACCTTTAGGAGCATTTGTAATGAAAATTTTATTATTAAAAATCAAATGCGCTCCAATAAGCCCGACCATTATTGAGCAATTATGAAAAATATTTTTTATCCAATTTCCATTGCTCTTGTGTTACAGCCGGAGGCATATTCCAAAGGGCGCAATATGTAAATATATACAGCTTGCCTGTTATTCGGTAGCTGTCGAATTTTTCAGCACCTTCAAAAGCGATCTTTTAAAACTTGAAAAAATCATTTACGGGTTTATTTGGCATGGAAAAAAAAACCCAAGACCGAAAACAACTGATATGTACCTAAAGAAGAAGAACGGAGGACTGCAAGTTGCTGATATCCATGCAAAAACTAGGTTACCCTACGATGGCACTGATGGTGTCCCTTTTTCCTATTACACATGTAGCGTTGCCACCAGCTCAAAAATAAAATTCCGATTTTTCTTCAAAAAAAAATTCCGAAATTTCAAAAAAAATCCCGGAACACAGTTTTTAAGCTATACAACATAGGGCTGCGCGGTGATGACGTAAAAAGCAAGGTGCGAAATTCAAAGTACCGTGAAAAGTGGTTTCTAGTTGTAACTAACAACTGATTGTCAATATTCCTAGTATTATTTCGAGTGAAAACGTTTTGGTGGATTAGTAGGATCTACGAAAAATATTTTAGGCCAAAACAATTCGCCAAAGTTCCGAAAAAATGTGTCTACGCATCCACGTTTCATCGTTATTTGAATTTCCCGCTCAAAAATTGGCATCACGCTTTATAGCCTTATTAAATGTGGTTTTGCCAGTGGTAAAAGTTTCCTTTTTATCACGTCTTCACACGTCCCTTTCCCTTTTATCATACCTGCTTTTCTGTTTAGTTGCTGTGCCAAGACGCACCCTTGGATCTCGGATTCTTAATTGTACTAAAAAAAAAGGAATCTGCTGCTTTGACACGGAAGAATCCGGAAGAAACACAAATCCCTTTTTCCCGAATGTACTTAGAATCCAACTTTCTTGGTATTAAAACCAGGCCTTTGGGTATTTGAAGAGAAAACTGTAAAGCAACAGTAAGAAAAACTGTTACTACCGAGTTATTAGTAAAAAGCGCTAAGTAAAGCAACCAACTCAAAAAAATAACTAGTTTCTCAGATATTTATTGGTACGTTTCAGTAATCATCTCGATAATTACAGCTCAAATGACAACCCTAAGAAAGTGGACCAATGAGCTTCAGTAAATCAAACTAAGCTCGGTTAGCACAAGTATAAACACTAAGTCTTCTACTACTAAGTCTTCTACTGAGCATAACAAGTTTTCCGATGGTATTCATCGCTTCCGCTGCCCTATATCTCGGAATGCATTCGAGACTCATAAAAATTATATCAAGAACTCAAGCAAATGGAGGACGGGGAATCCGCGCACTGCAGCTGGAAGAACCAGTCCTGCCGTGGGTGGCCTCCTCGTCCCTAGAAGACATGGTTCAAGATACTATTCGGTGCTCTAACATCCTGCATGTCGGTATCGGTATTTAGGTTATTTTTGTTTTTTTGTTGATGGGTTGGTTGTATTTTTTTTTTTTTTTGATTAAGGTTGGTCGTAAAAAGAGCTGAAAAAAAGAAAAAAAAAAGAAGGAAAAAAGTGCCACCGCAAGAATGGGTTTCTTGTGGACGGAGAATGCCCAGTCTACGGGAGAGCAAATATTTTTTTTTGTGTTAACAAATTTTAAAGTTGTAAGAGTAAGCCTTTTGGAAGACCACCTTTAAAATTCGAGTTCGTATTAGTGAAAATTTAAGGATATAAATTTTAAGAAATGGAAACAAAAATACCACGGAACGAGTGTCTCCTCGAGGAGGAGGGATGCATAGAAATAGGGGGAGTTATAGGTATTTGGCAAGAAAAAATTTTAATGGTAGTCTTCATTCATATACATTAACACATTAACTGCCTCACAATAATTGATATTTTTTGAACTTTAGTTGATATGATAATGCATAAGGTTGTAAGATTTATATGTTTTTTTATTAAAATATAACAAAGTGGAGAGGAGGAGGGGAGGGAAAAAAATAACAACTACCTCTGAAAAATGTTAAACAAAATTCCGTATGTTGACTCACATAACGTGGCGATGGTGGTCTTTATGGTCTTGAGATCAGTTTTGGGTTTAGGTGCCATTTTTAACATGATGATTGCGATGCTGAAGAGACATCAAAAAAGTAGAACCCTTTCTTCTGGTTAAATGAATTCAGCTTTGTGAAGACGTCTGAGTCAAAGCCAAAGACAATGTTGGTGCTGATTTCCATAGAAACGGGTTCTGCTGAATGCATGATATACAGGCTGGAGTCACAGTAACCCTGGTCTACCAATGCGGCAGTTAATTTAAGATCAGCATTCAGTCGGAGCCGCTGGCACAGAATTCTTATGTCGTCAGGGAGCGGTATCGCCATATTTTGCATGTCAAAAGAGCGGCATCTTCGCCCAGACAAGTAGCCAAACTGTATGACCCGCCCAACTAATACTCTCTTTCCCCTGCCAACCGGTCTGTAAACGCACCATTCACCGATACACAATTCCGATTTCACACCGACATCTGCATTGGTTTGTGGCGACTCACGTAGTCCTACTTGTTGGCCCTGGACCATCACCCGTTTTAATCGGTCACTACTCAGCTTCTCAAAGCTTTCCCTCAGAAGGCACAACAGCGTGGATTTTTTTATTGGTGTTATGGAGCCGTCAGAAGTCTTGACAAGACAAAACCTAGAATTCTTCATGTTCGCCACAGGCTCACTAACCCAATTCTTCTCAACTTGGTGTTTCACACAGTGAGCAATCACTGGCAAATCTTCAAAGATGCCGTCACTTTCATAGCCCGTTTCAGTGTCAGTCGCGGAAGCCTTTTCCTGCTTATTGGACAGAGTATTTTCCTCTGAGTCATCGTCTGAGTCACTGTTGTGAAGTACAGAAAGACAAACATTTGGTACTTGGTGACTAAAAGCAGAAAGTACGTTGTCGGGTATCAAGGCTTTCATTATTCGCTGGCTTTCAATACAAGCTCGCCCTAGCTCAAGCTTTATTTTATCGTCCCCGGGCAAAGAAAAATCGAAACTGATAGACACAAGACCAATGGATCTAACTCGCTTGGCCTTGGGCAAGGACAACTGTTCATTAGAATATTGAGCTTCAAAATCCGTTATACTTTCTTATCAACGAATTCGATGTAGAAGTTGGAGGAACGAAAAGTTTATTACAGTACTGTAAGTACTGGTTTGTGACAGCATCTTGCTAAAAAAATCTTCACATGGTTGGCTATTCATGTCGGAGAGTTTGAACAGAAGTTCGAGCCCAAGCCGTTTGAATCGACGAATGAGAAGCACTAGGAAATGCATATTTATCTCTAGGCAATGGTAAAGGCTCGGGTAAAGGTTTGTGGTAATAAAATTCTCGTTCAAAGCACAATGTCCAGTTTTTAGGACCCAGGATCTCCAATGTCGAACGCAGTAAACAACACGACCAAGTAAAGATAACCTCTCAAGAGGAGAAAGTTTGCCGTCGTAAAAAACGCGCCGTACGCTTTCCATAAGCCAAAGATAAAACTGTTTTCCTTCGCTTCCAGGAACACGCTGTTTCAGGTGTGCCGGAGGCACGGAGGCACAGCCGGAGGCACGAAGGAAGGGACACTTGCAACGGTCAGTTATTAGCCCCTCGTATATTCTTCCAAATGAATGGAGGTCAGAAGTTAATGTTCAATTCAATCCATATTCTTGCGATCGTTTATCCAATTCATCTGAAGTGCCTCTGACAGAAAGTTCTAGAAATTATCCCAAAGATGCTTTTATTGAGGCCTTAGGTACCTCAGCTCCCTATTAAAGGATCTTCTGACCCGCGCCGTATATAATAGCTGGTGCGCAACACTATGCAATGGGCCTACTCTGTAACCGTAATTTTTTTTTGATAAACTGCCTATAATAGCGACACACTTTTACAAACTGTATGTGTTTTTAGGGACACGTGTATGTATGTGTATGTGTATGTGTTTTAGTTTTTTATTGTTTTAAAAAATAAAGTTGTGAGACAGAGGCAAACTTTAGCGTAAAGAGCGAGGCGTTGAGGAGGGGACAGCCCCTTTCATATACGGAATAATTTCTGTTCGTTTTAAGTTTTAATGTCACTCCTTACTTTCAGTTTAAAAAACTTTTTTTTTTTATTTAATTTCTGATCGTTTTTTAGTTAATGCAGCTTTTATTTTGGCTCACCGTCATTGAATGAGTAAACAAAATTTGCATAAAAATTTTACTTCGCTTTTGCTAAATGGCTGTCTCTAAATTTGGTTCTGACGTAATTTACAAATTAACTTAAGTAACGAACTTCTATATTCGTATATTCTTCTTCTGGCAAAATATACAAAGTTGCAGATTTTTGCAGATATGACCTTGAAACCTATGTAATAGAGTTTTCTGATCCGCTGAATCTGACGGTGTGATTTTCATTAAAATTCTTTCACTTGTAGGGGATGTTTCTCCCCTCTTTAAAAAATGAGGTAAATTTTTTCAGGCTCGTAGCCTTTGATGAGTAATACTAAAGTTAATAAAATTTATATATTTAGAATCAGCATTATAAGCCCATTCTTTTGATACATTTATTGACATCAAAATTTCGTTTTTAAAAGTTTCGATTACTATTGAGCCGTATCGCTTGTTTTTTTTATTGTTATTGTTTATTACGTATATGCTATTACGTATATAAGGGGGTTTTCCCCTTAGTCAATACCACGCTCTTTACGTTAAAAGTTAAAAAGTTTTTTAATTCACAAACCCCTGAATCACAAAGGCCGTTTAATTAGAATAGATAGCTCTTTTGAAAGCAATAAAAAAACTGTAGCGCAAAGAGTGAGGTATTGACTTGGGGGAAAACCCCCTCATATACGTAATAATTTCTGTTCGTTTTAAGTTCTAATGTTGCTTCTAACTTTCAGTTGAAAAAACTTGTTTTTTTTTAATTTAATTTCTGATCATTTTTTAAATAATGGTTGGAAATCCGGCGCCCCCTTCATAGAAATGTCCCTTACCCCAAAGAAACATCCTCCACGGAAAGATTCTCCCGAGTAGCCCCCGCCGCCCGCCCCCCCCCCAGAAAAAAATCCTTTCTGAAAATGCTGGGATACTTCCTAGTAACCAACACTATATGTAAACAATGGGCGAAGTTTATATCTTGCAGCCCTTCCCCTGGAGACCGTGGTGGATTAAGTCATCGTCAAGGACTTATTTCGAAGATTTTCAGCTAGGTTGGGCAAAATGGCTATCTTGAAATTTCGATCGGGTGACTTTGAGAAAAAATGAGTGTGGGAGGGGGCCTAGTTGCCCTCCATTTTTTGGTCACTTAAAAAGGGCACTAGAACTTTTAATTACCGTTCCGATGAGCCCTCCTACGATATTCTAGGACCACTGAGTCAATGCGATCATCCCTGGGAAAAAAACAACAAATAAACACACATCCGTGATCTTTCTTCTGGGAAAAAATGCAAAATTCCACATTTTTGCAGATAGGAGCTTGAAAACTCTGCAATAGGGTGCTTGGGTACCCTGAATATGATGGTGTGATTTTCATTAAGGTTCAATAACTTTTAGGGAGACTTTCCTCCTTTTTTCGAAAATCAGCCAAATTTTCTCAGGCGCGTAACTTTTGATTGGTAAAATTAAACTTGATGAAATTTATATATTTGAAATCAGAATTAAAATATAATTCTTTTGATGCATCTATTGGTATCAAAATTCCGTTTTTTAGAGTTTCGGTTACCATTGAGCCGGGTTGCTCCTTACTTATAGTTCGTTACCACGAACTGTTTGATAAACGCCTATCTATGCAACTGAAACTTCGACTTTTGGACTCTCTAATCATACCTGTCGCCATGTACGCCTGCGAAACGTGGACACTAAAGGTCGAAGATGAACGCAGAATTTCGGCTTTCGAGACAAAATGCCTCCGACGCATTGCCGGAATCACATACCAAGACAGGCTCTCGAACGAAGACCTTCGGAAGCAGCTGAAGCGGGAAACTACTATTCTCCAAAAAGTGCGGCTGCAGCAACTTAAGTGGCTGGGCCACTTACAGCGAATGAAGAACTCGCGCCTGTCAAAAATTGCCTTCAAAGGAAGGGTGCACGGTGGCCACGTACCTGAAAGACCTAGGAAGAGATGACGCGACAACTTCGAAAGTGACCTCTTATGCCTTCTGAGACAAGCTGACGACCGGGCTTTGTACAGGAAACTGATCCAGGAACATGTGAAGGAGATGGCCCCAACGCGACCCTTGAGGACGTCCGGGACATAAGTCAAAGTCAAGTAAGTCAAGTCACAAATAAATAGAATTTGTAAATAGTAGGCTAATTAGGGCCATAATCACTATCTATCTACTTAAACCAGACGACCCCTCATTTTAGGTTCTTATCGTAAGTTGCTTATGTTGCGGAATGGTATTGTGAAGCCACTATAAGAATTTAACCTCTTTTCTGATTGTTGGATTCTAACTGCCCTTCTAATTACCTCTCTAAAAATTCAAGTTTTAATTTGAGTTTAAATTTACGGTTCTAAGGATTTCAAAATAAAAATCGAATTAAAATATTGTTCAGATATGTTTTTTTTTATCTTCAACAACTCTTGACTTTAATATTGTTTCTGAATTGCGCAAGTATTAATGTGTTTTGTATAATTAGGACATAAAGATGGAGAATTTTTTTAGTAGCCTACTTTTAGAAAAGGTTCTAATTCTAATTAAACGGCCCCTATGTTTTAGGAATTGTTCTTAAAGTTTTGGGACAAAAGGTCGAAATTTCGCATGAAGAGAGTGGTACTAGGGAAGGTGCAGCCCCCCTCATATACGGAATAATTTCCGTTCGTTTTAAGTTTTAATGTTGCTACTTGTTTTCAGTCGAGAAAACTGTTTTTTATTTAATAATGTAAAGAGCGGAGAGTTAACTGCGGGCGGCAGCCCTCTTTGTTTCTTGGGTAGTTTCTGTCTTAGTTTCGTTTTTAAGGGTGGTAATTATTAAAAAATAAATATATATTTCTTTATTTAATTGAATTCAAGAATAAATAAAACCTGTACACAAAATAATTTCAGGTATTTTCACCGGTATGAATGCCTATTGCTCAATTGTAGTTTCAACTATGATATTGAAGTTAAAAAAAAGTGCTCTTTCAAGGAAGATAGTTTGCCTGTAATTTTATCGTCCTCTAATTTCCCCTGCTATTTATTTCTGCTGATTGTTTTTTTCAGAGAGAGGAGAGGACAAGTCAACTTGGCGAGAAAAGGGGAAAATTTTCTTGAAGACAGCATTAAATTAAGGAATAAAGGTAATAATCATCAAGTCACGGCGAAGGGTCCCTGTATTCAATTTTTTTTCTGACGGAATTAAAAACCGAAATTGAAGCTTAGACTTAAAACAAATTATTGCTTCCCTGTATTTGCACCACCTATCTCCAAAACTGGTTAGAATAAACTGATTCGTGACACTTCCATATAATTCTAAAAATCTTGCACTTTACTTTCAATTTTTTTTCAAAACGTGTTTTTGAGCTTTGGATTACTATGGTCAGGGTTCACTCTTTACTAGGTTGCAGATGTCGCTTCAACTATGATAAATTTTTCATTTTATTTGATGAATATCTGAGTAAAATCAATACAAGCCTCAGGGGTGTACAAGAGGGTAAGGAACTTGAAGCGGATTTTCCAATTCTTCAGGAAATTCTCTTGTATGCAATGGCAATGAAATGGCTAAAACAAATTTTTCACTTCAATTCTTTCTTCTTCTTTTTTATATTGAGAAACCCCATGATATACCTCAATTATAGAAGAGCTTAGTCTAAACTTTGAGGGGCGGGGCGAAGTCTCATATACATTATGCTCAGTGAAACAAATTGCTAAAATGACATCTTTTCTTCTTATTTTTGCGGCTTTAAAAGTTAATCACAAATAACTTCTGAATTTACAAAGTATTTTATTTTTATGTTTTTAATTTCAAGCTTGGGGGATTATAACACCGTTTGCTCAATCAAAAATTTTATGTATGGCAATTTCTTTCATACTAATAGCGAAGTCAGCTGCTCTCAAAATAAAGCCATTAACAAAATTTATAGCCTGGATTATATGATCTTATTAGTGTAAATTGCAAAGATAGTAGTTTATTGCAGTATTTTTTCTAAAAGTTTTTTGACGGCTTCATTACAAAATGCTGGAAGCTGACAACCTACTGTAAAATATACACCTTGATTTGACAAACGGCTTTTATGCATGTTAAACGGATGTCTGATACAAACTTTTACCTTCAGAATGATTTCGCTTTAAAAGTAAAATGATATGTTAAAAACAAGTTCTGCTCTTAAAGTGTATACTCAAGATAATACCTATGAGTGTGCTTTGTGCTCAAAAAAGTTTTTTTGTCCCCATTGGACAAAAAAACTTAGAGTGACCATTACAGCGACTCAGCAAAGAAATAAGTTGAAATTTGGTACTGTGCTAAAATCTAGGACACATGCGAGAAGTGAAGTTTGGTTAATTCTAATGATATAAAACAAAATAGGATGAAAATATAATAGTTTATGAACAAAATTGGGCTATTTACACTTTAGGGGGGGGGGGAGTGTAAAGCATAGCATATATTGAATAAGTAACCTAACCCAACCTAGGTACCTTTTATTCCCCCTAAGCCCCAAAAAACTGAAGTAATTTTAGCATCCATGTTCATTCAATGACTTATCATTGCAGACTAACAGGTTTTTATCTGATGTTAGCATGATCACTTCTCGCATGTGTCCTGGATTAAATAAAAAAAACAAGTTTTTTAAACTGAAAGTAAGGAGCAACATTAAAACTTAAAACAAACAGAAATTATTCCGTATATGGAAGGGGCTTTCCCCTCCTCAACGCCTCGCTCTTTACGCTAAAGTTTGACTCTTTCTCACAACTCTATTTATTAAAAAGATAAAAAACTTTAGCGTAAAGAACGAGGCGTTGAAGAGGGGACATCCTCTTTACTATACGGAATAATTTCTGGTCGTTTTAAGTTTTAATGTCGCTCCTTACTTTCAGTTTAAAAAACTTGTTTTTTTTATTTAATTTCTGGTCGTTTTTTAGTTAATGCAGCTTTTATTTTTGCTCGCCGTCATTGAATAAGTAAACAAAAATTTCATAAAGATTTTACTTTTCTTTTGCTAAATGGCTGTCTCTAAATTTGGTTCTGACGTAATTTACAAATTAACTTACGTAACGAACTTCTATATTCGTATATTTTCTTCTGGCAAAAAATACAAAGTTGCAGATTTTTGCAGATATGAGCTAGAAACCTATGTTATAGGGTTTTTTGATACGCTGAATCTGACGGTGTGATTTTCATTAAAATTTTTTCACTTTTAGCGGATGTTTCCCCCCTCTTTAAAAAAACAGGTAAGTTTTCTCAGGCTCGTAGCCTTTGATGAGTGATACTAAATTTAATAAAATTCATATATTTAGAATCAGTATTATAAGCCCTTTCTTTTGATACATTTATTGACATCAAAGTTCCGTTTTTAAAAGTTTGGCTTACTATTGAGCCGTATCGCTTGTTTTTTTTTGTTTTGTGTTTTTATTACGTATATGTTATTACGTATATGATGGGGTTCTCCCATTAGTCAATACCACGCTTTTTACGTTAAAAGTTACAAAAATTTTTAATTCACACATCCCTGAATCACAAAGGCCGTTTAATTTAAATAGATAGCTCTTTCGAAAGCACTAAAAAAAACTGTAGCGTAAAGAGCGAGGTATTGACTTGGGGGAGAACCCCCTCATATACGTAATAATTTCTGTTCATTTTAAGTTCTAATGTTGCTTCTTACTTTCAGTTGAAAAAACTTTTTTTTAATTTAATTTCTGATCGTTTTTCAAATAATACTTGGAAATCCAGTGCCCCCTTCATAGAAATGTCCCTTACCCCAAAGAAACATCCTCCACGGAAAGATTCTCCCGAGTAACCCCCTCCTCCAGCCCCCCCCCCCCACACCAGAAAAAAATTCTTCCTGAAAATGTCTGTATTCTTTCCAAGAACCAATACTATATGTAAGCAATGGGCAAAGTTCATAACTTGCAGCCCTTCCCCCGGGGACTGTGGGGGATTAAGTCATCCTCAAAGACATAGTCATTAAATTTTTGTCTATGTTGAACAAAATGGCTATCTGAAAATTTTGATCGAGTGACTTTGGGGAACAAATGAGCGTGGGAGGGGGCCTAGTTGCCCTCCATTTTTTTTGGTCACTTAAAAAGGGCACTAGAACTTTTAATTTCCGTTCCAATGAGCCCTCCTACAATATTCTAGGACCACTGGGTCAATACTATCACCCCTGGGAAAAAGAAAAAAAAAAAAACAAATAAACACGCACCCGTGATCTTTCTTGTGGCAAAAATACAAAATTCCACATTTTTGTAGATAAGACCTTGAAACCTCTACAGTAGGGTTCTCTGATACACTGAATATGATGGTGTGATTTTCATTAAGTTTCTATATCTTTTAGGGGGTCTTTCCCCCTTTTTTCGAAAATCAGCCAAATTTTCTCAGGAGCATAACTTTTGATGGGTAAGATTAAACTTGATGAAACTTATATATTTGAAATCAGAATTAAAATTTGATTCTTTTGATGTATCTATTGGTATCAAAGTTCCGTTTTTTAGAGTTTCGGTTATCATTGAGCCGGGTTGCTCCTTACTTAGAGTTCGTTACCACGAACTGTTTGATTTTAGCATAGTACCTGAATTTTTTCTCGGTAAGAAATTATCAAGGTACACTCCCTAAATGCATTTTTTAAGGGAGTACATTCTTAGAAGGAAAGTCAAAGCTATCAAAACTGCTCAGGACATGATGTCTTAATAAATGTCACATAATATCTGGCATTAACATAACGTCTTTCCTACGCCATTTCAGAATTTATCGGATAGATTTGATAACTGATAATTTCTCGATTCATATTTAATTGGTTTGAAATTTCCACACAAGCTCCCTTCTGGACCCAATATGCTATTCATGAAAAAATACCCTCCCCCCCCCGTCAATCAATTATTTGTTTTTTATTAATAGCACGAATTGTCGTCTAACTTCCACAGATGCATTTGCTATGGGGTTTGTCTGAATCCTCCCCCGCCGTATAGGTAAATCTCAGTGGAGCTACCTGAGTGAAAGTCACTTGATATTGGGGGGGTACAGCTCTTCTGATGCATAATTTAAGCTTGCTTGATCGGAACGGTGAAGCCGATAAACTATACCAGTAAATTAATGCTCAAGCATGCTGAAAAAAGGATCACATTCTTTCAATTCATCTTATGCCTGAATCTTAGCATCAGAGGCAGCACCATCTCCATTGAGGTGAGCAGATGCAGCCTGACATGCAACATAATACCCAAGAGAACAATGCTCTACAAGGCATATCTTTGTTCCAATACCGCGTATAACAATACAAAACGTGTTATATGATATCTACTTTGAACAAAGCAGAGCCATTTTCATGCTATCGAATCCTTCGTGTTTCGTTACTCTGATATCTTTTTTTGAAATTTCAGCATGAATGGATCAATTATAATATTAGCTTTCAATTAACCCAGTTTTTAAAGCATAGTATTGAATTATGACGAATACGTTACGACTCTAATTTTTAAAGGAAGGGCCCAGACCCATTACTTCACATACATCTACGAGAGGGGGATTATTACCTTCAGAGCTATCATTTCATATAAAAAAAATCACAGTAGCTTTGGAAATTCGATCCTTGTCGTTGTTTAAGACACCCAAGTATATCCACCTTACTAATAACAATCACGTCTTCTTTTATAATAAGTAAACTTAAAAAAACAGAAAAAAAGGAAAAAAATACAAGGACGAAATTGTCAATTTCAAGCATTTGATAGAAGCAAATTTTGTTACTTCTCCTTTGAAGAAAAATCGTATGGGTCTAGTTTTAGTGCTGTCAAATCCCTGTAAAAATGTTGTTTTTTTTCTTGAAATACTCGTTAATTTCACCGATTAATCGATCAACTGAAACAAAAACAATTGCCCTTGTCACTCTTATAGTCAGTACTAATACGAACGCTCCTGCTTCGTTTGAGAGAGAGAAGTGTACTGTGAAAGGTCGTGAAAAGGCATGTCTCACCTAGGTAGAATGATCAAATAATGCTGCTACTACTACTAACAACTTACTGCAGCGCCAAGCCGCCTGAAACCAACACAGCAACGCACGCTTCTCCTCCATCTGAATATATTCAAAGCCCCCTCTCTACATCATCCCGGGAAGTTCCAATATCCCTTAAATCTTGCCTTGAGACCTCCTCCCCCTCCTTATTCGGGGATGACCTGCTGTTCGTTTGGCCCTAGACGATTGGCTGACAAGGACAATCTTTGTCAATCAGTCATGCAGAAACAGCAAACTACAAGTTTAAACACAAGAAAATCATCTAGAATAAGGAGAGGGGGCAACTATTCCCTCTCCCCACCATAAAACCCCTGAAATGTTCAACGAAATATAAAGGGAAACTAAATGGAGTGCGGTCATTAAATTAGAAAATGGAATTTTGTGGGTCATTTTTAAAAATCTAAAATATTTGGAGGACAAAAAATTCCTCCTTTCTCCTTTTCTCAAGTTGTGTTGGGTGGGTGGGTGGTTTGCATCAGAGCAGGGAGGGATACCCCTGGAAGGGGTGGTGAGTTTCCATTGAAGGGAGAAGGACTAAATCAAAAATTGAAGGTTACCATGTTCTTGTTAAAGTTAGATACTGGAGGGTAAATATGTTCTTTCTATCCAACCCATATGCCTTTATTTGCCCTCGAACTCACCTTGCTGCCCCTCATGGAATTCGCATGGAAGGGATGGATTCCACATGGAATCCTACCCTAGCTCTTAAACTCAACACTAAAACAACCTAGCTCTAAGCTACAGACTGACTCAGTGCAAAAGCCAAGTAAGTCTTGATTCAGTGCACAAATAAGCTGAGTTCTGACTCGGTGTGAAAACAAGCTGATGTCAAACTACGATGACATATGATTGTCGCGACTAAGCAATTGAATTTCGGTGACGCGTTGTCGGTGAAGTCCTGAATGATGGCAAAAATAAGTTGAGCGCATGCTCTAGGCTGTTTCAATGCCCAAACAGACTAAATCCTTACCAAACAATTCGTGGTAACAAACTGTAAGTAAGGAGCGTCCCGGCTAAATAGTAACCGAAACTCTAAAAAACGGAATTTTAATACCAATAGATAGATCAAAAGAATCAGACTTTTATGGTGATTTCAATTATACGAGTTTCAGTAAGTTTAGTGTTACCAAGCAAAAGTTACGCGCCTGAGAAAATTTGCCTTATTTTCGAAAAAAGGGGGAAGTGCCCCCTAAAAGTCATAGAACTTGAACGGATATCACACCATCAGATTCAGCGTACTGTAGAGGTTTCAAGCTCCTATCTGCAAAAATGTGGAATTTTGTACTTTTTGCCAGAAGAAAGATCACGAATGCGTGTTTATTTGTTTTTTTTTCCCCAGGGGTGATCGCATCGACCCAGTAGTTGTAGAACATCGCGGGAGAGCTCATTCGAACGAAAATTAAAGCTCAAGTGCTCTTTTAAGTGACTAAAAAAATGGAGGGCAAATAGCCCCCTCCCACGTTCATTTTTTTTCCCAAAGTCACCCGATCAAAACTTTGAGGTAGCCATTTTGTTGAACATAGCTGAAAAATGTAATAACTATGTCATTGAGGAAGACTTAATCCCCCACAGTCCCCAGAGGAAGGGCTGCAAGTTATGGACTTTGCCTCATGTTTACATATAGTATTGGTTATTGGGAAAAGTGAGTGTGGTAATTGTCGTGGCATATGTCTGGTCTCTGTAGGTAGTAAATTACTTAGTAATATGATACTTTTTAGACTGAGAGATGCCGTAGACAAAGTTTTAAGAGAAGAACAGCGTTGTTTTAGAAAAGGTAGAGGATGTGTCGACCAAATTTTCACTCTTAGGCTAATAATTGTCAAGTGCCTGAGTTTTCAAACACCTTTGCTTCTCAGTTTTATAGATTATGAGCAAGCGTTCAATTTTGTTGATAGAAGAGCTTTAGTAAAGGTTTTATCCTTGTACGGTATACCAGACAAATACATTAAAGTGATTAGTGCTATGTACGAGAATAACACTGCTGAGGTTATGGTAGGAAATGAGGTTAGCAGCTGGTTTTGTATTAAATCAGGAGTTAAGCAGGGTTTCGTTCTATCCCCCTTTATATAGATCATTTAGATAGACTTGTCTTAAGGAGCACAGGAAAGGCAATGGGAGACCACGGAATCAAATGGGGAGGAAAAAGTCTCCTGGACTTAGTTTTTTTGATGATTTAAGCATCCTAGATGAAAGCGTGAGCAAAATGAATGAAGAGTTAGAGCTTTTGCGAGTTCAGGGTGCTAGAATAGGTTTGAAAATTAATGTTAAGAAGACTAAGGCACTAAGTCTAGGAATAAGTGAAGATGAAAAGGTGACGTTGGGCAATGAAAAGATTGATCAGGTGGGCAGCTTCACTTACCTTGGTAGTATTATGAGTAAAGACGCTCGGAACACTGAAGATGTTAAAAGTAGAATAGCCAAGGCTCAGGGTGTTTCTTCATAGTTAAAAAAAGTTTGGAAGAATAGGAAGATAAGTCTGAAAACCAAGATTAGAATATTAGAAGCTACAGTAATGACAGTGGTCAAATATGGCTCTGAAGCATGGGCGCTCAGAAAAGCGGATGAAGATTTGCTAGACGTTTTCCAGAGAAATTGCTTAAGGATTGTTCTGGGTATCCGGCTGACTGACCGTATTTCAAACAATAGGCTATACGAAAAATGTGGTTCAATACCGCTCTTTAGGGCTATAATGAAAGAAAGGTTGAGGTGGCTAGGTCACGTAGTGCGGATGAATGATGAAAGATTGCCGAAGATTGTTCTTTTCGGCCAACCGTTTAGGACTAAACGGAAAGCAGGTCGTCCTCGTCTTGGGTGGGAGGACGTCATAAAGAAACATTTAAAAGAAATGGGAACTTCGTAGGCAGGTATAAAAAGGGAGCCTTTGAATTGATTGGGATGGAGGAGGAGCGTGCGTAGCTGTATTGGCCTCAGTCAGCTTGGTGCTGCGGTAAGTTGTTAGTAGTAGTATTGGGAAGTATACGGACGTTTTCAGGGGGGGTTTTCTGGTAGTAGGAGGGGAGTTGGGGGTTACGCTGGAGAATCTTTTCATGGATGAAGTTTTCATGGGGGAAGGGACATTGCTATGAAGGGGATGCCGGATTTTTCAGCATTGTTTAAAAAAACGACCAGAAATTAAATAAAAAAAACAAGTTTTCAACTATAAACTTTTCAACATCAAAACTCAAAACGAACCAAAACTATTACGTATATGGTTGGGTTCACCCCCCAGTCAATACCTCGCTCTTTACGCTAATTATGTTTCAGTACTTTCATCAGAGCTATTTATTCTGATTAACGGCCTTTGTGATTAAGGGGTCATTCTTAAAGAATTGGAACAAAATTTTAACTTTAGCGTAAAAAGCGAGGTATTGACTAGGAGGCAAACCCCCTAATATACGTAATAAAAATATACGATTATAGAAGTTCGTTACGTAAGTTAATTCGTAAGTTACGTCAAATCAAAATTTCGAGAAAGCCATTTAGCCAAAAAAAAGTAAAGTTAATATACAAATTTTGTTTTATTTATTCATGCACGGTGAGCCAAAATCAAAGCTGCAAGTAGGGACCCATATCCAATCCGGGGGGGAGTGCAATGCCCTTTGAATCCGACCGGGAATGACATGACAGCCACACGCTCATTGAATACTACGAGTACAAGATTGCACGCCTCTTTCTAGACCCATCAGGGAGCTAGAAATCCTGACGGCTGTTACATCACCAGACTCTCTGGAATTTCAGCATTGAATTTTTACGTAACTTCTTTATCTTCTATGACACAATTTTACCTCTTGAACATTCCATGATAACATATTATCATTAATTTCCAGGTAGGATGATGTGTAATTGATACAGACGTGAAAAACTTTGAATTTATAGAGCTTCGATTGTGTAAGAATTCATGACAGAAAAATCAATAGGCTTCATGGGAATTTAAAATGTATTTCTGCACAGTTGCCAGAAAAAAGGAAACGTCAGAGATTAATTGACATTCAAGGGGATTATATGGGGTGAAATAGTTTGAGACATGTAACCTGATCTAGCTTTACTTCTCAGCTGTGGTCGCTATAGTAGACAAGTACACAATATGGGATTAGTGAGATTGTTATGGATTTGAACCATCAAGGACCGCAACCACCAATGACCCTAGCAGCCAAGGACCTCAACCTCCAAGGTCCCCTCTCCCCAACCTCCAAGGTTCCCCCTTCCAACTTTTTGTGCCCATCCCCCCTTTTTTATACTTTTGAAGTTTATTTTTTTAACATGATAGTTTTATTTCAACTTTTTTTACATGTCTTAGAATGACAAAAAACATACTTAAAGCATACGAAATTCATATTTAAGCTAGATTTCTTAACGTTTTTAGATGTGTTTTGTCTGAAATCTATGATTTGGGGTGGTTGGTTTACTATTTCGCAGCTTGTCGCCTGTCGTTGTGACCTAGGTTTCTTAGACTGTCGTAGATGTGTGTTGTCTGAAATCTATGATTTGGAATGTTTGGTTTACTATTTTAGACTTTTCTTAGCTAGGTTTCTGAACCTTTCGTAGGTGTGTGTTGCATGAAACTTATGATTTGGGATGTTTAGTTTGCTACTTTAGACTTTCCTGAGCTAGATTTCCTAGCCTTTCGTAGGTGTATGTTGTCTGAAACCTATGATTTGAGATGCTTGGTTTACTATTTCGCATTTTTCTGAGCTAGGTTTCATAGCCGTTCATAGGTGTACGTTGTATGAAACCCATGATTAACTTTAATAGTTTTTGGGAGGTGGGGGATGATCCAAGGCCTCATTGGGTACATTTTGCATATTTTTTTAATAAAGTTGGGTTTTAGTTTTCGGAAATAAGAACACCCACGTTTAAAATACATGTGATTTTATTAATAATATTTGATTGGGAAACGTATCTGTATTGACCTCAGGTGGCTTTATGTCACAGTGGGTTGTTAGTAGTAGTTCTATTTTCATGTTTACTGCAATCCATTTGTACTATATCTTAAACATTTTCAGATATTTTCTTAATAAAACGTAGCTTTATTGGCCTCAAGTGTCCTTTTGTTACAGCGAGTTGCTAGTAGTAGTAGTAGTAGTAGTATTTCATGTTTTGCAAGTCATTAATACTACAATATGAAAGGTTTTTATTATTTTTTTGAGAACATATATTTTTGCTGAAATCAGATGCCTTAGTAGTGCAGTAAGTTGTTGGTACTAGTAGTATTATCATGTTTTTGCAAGCCTTTCTTACTATACCTTCAACATTAGTAGTAATCAACCTTATACTTTGCTTGCAGGTTTAGCAATTGCCATGCTATTTGCTTGCAGGTATAGGACCATGCTATTTGCTTGCATGTAAAGGACCATTCTATTTTCTTGCAGGTATATCAATTGCCATTCTATGTGCTTGCAGTCATAGGACCATGCTATTTGCTTGCAGGTAAAGGCCATGGTATTTTCTTGCAGTTATAGCAAGTTCCATGCTATTTGCTTGCAGGTTTAGCAATTGCCATGCTATTTGCTTGCGTATATTGCAATTTCAATGTTATTCTACAGGGCATTACACCTTTTCAAAGAGATTCAGAGCTCCCTCACATTCCGGGCCAACCAGATATGTTTCTAGGCCAACCAGACATGGTCTTATACTTTTGAGGACTTGTCTTTCACTTTGATGAAAGACAAGTTGTTCTGACGCAATTTACCAGTTTCTAATTCAAGGTATATACGTGTCTTTGTGACATTTTTGCAAAAAGGGATAATGAGATTCGCAAATTGGACGAGCGAGGATAGTATGAATTGCTTGTGAAGAACCCCGGATGAATTAGTTGAAAATAAAGTTTTAACGGACAAGTTTTTCTGACACAATTTACAGACCAGATTTCTAGTTCATATATTTTTTGATAGCTTGATAGGTGATTTGAATAAAAGGAATTCAAATATTTTGTCTATGAAATAGAAGCTAACTCAATTTGCGAAAAGGTATTCCATTTGCACAACTCTGATCTGATTGAATTGTCGCTGACAATGAGATTTAATCACTGCTAAGCCTATTGTTATTGCGAAAGGGTTACCCAATTTACTTCTTAGTGTTAAATGACAGATTTCCAAATACGATCATTTTGAAAAGCAGACAAAAAAATTGGACACTATATACAGAATTATTTGATTAACATTTAAAAAAGGGTAATGAGATATGTGATCTGTATAATACACAAGTGATGTTTGATAAGTATTGTCAATTTAAAATAGGATCTAACGTTCCCTTTGTTCCCTTATTTCTGAAGGGCAGGAGATAACTTAATTTACTTAGACAATGAACGAAATTAATTAATGTTTTGAATAATAGGAATGTGAATGATTCTAATTATTGATTGGATTGTATCAGTGGAGAAAAAAAGGATTAAACTCATTATCAGTTAAGGTAACCCCAAAGGAGCTGTTAACTGAGGTAATTTGTTATAAATTTGAAAAATACCTAACGACGAATCGGAAATGTTTGATTAACATTTGCAAAAAAAAAGGGGCAATGGGATTTGCGAATTGGAGGAGATGGGGTGGTTATGCACTGTATAATACATAAGTGATGTTTTGGAGAGTATTGTCAATTTAAATAGGATCTAACTTTCCCTTCGCCCCCCCCCCCCAATTTCTGAGGGCAGGGAGGGGAGGGGTCAATTTTGGAGGCCCGAAGGAGTTGTTAACTCAGGTAATTTGTTATAAATTTGAAAAATGCCTAACGACGAATCGGAAATGTATTTTTCTTTACATGGTGTTCGTTCAAAAAGCGAGGATATTCCATATGATTTTTTCTTTACATGGTGTTCGTTCAAAAAGCGAGGATTTCTGTTTAATTGTTATAACTTTTAAAATAGCTTTAGAGGGTTTGAGGGACTCTGTCGTTTTATTCCGTATGATTTTTTCTTTACATGGTGTTCGTTCAAAAAGCGAGGATTTCTGTTAAATAAATAATTCTTATATTTTTTCCGTTCAATTGAACGCGAGGATTTCTGTTAAATAAATAATTGCTATACCTTTTAAAATAGTTTTACGGGTTTTTAAGGACTCTGTTGTTTTATTCCATGTGATTTTTTCTTTACATTCTTTTCATTCAAAAGTTTAGATTTTTCTTAAATCAATTAACCTTATATTTTTTCTGTTCAATCGAAAGTGAGGATGTCTCTTAGATGAAAAATTTTTATAACTTTTAAAATAGCTTTAAGAGGTTAGGAAGAGTCTGTGGTTACTTTCATTGTGATTTTTTCTTTAAATGGTGTTTGTTCAAAAAGCCAGGTTTTACGTTTTATAAATATTTTTTAGACCTTTTAATTGAGCTTTCCAGTATTGTAATGATTCTTCCGATGTTTTTAGAATTATTGTTCATTACAATGGGTTCATTAAAAAATCGACGATGTAGGTTACATAGCTATATGTTATAAAGTTTTAATTATCTTAACTGAGGTTGTGAAGGTCGGGTGGTAGATTAGGAGTTATTTTTTATTTACATGGTGTTCGTTCAAGCAGCGAGGATTTCTGTTAAATAAATAATTGTTATACCTTTTAAAGTAGCTTTACGGGGTTTGAGGGACTCTGTTGTTTTATTCCGTGTGATTTTGTTTCTTTACATATATATATATATATATATATATATATATATATATATATATATATATATATATATATATATATATATATATATATATATATATATATATATATATATATATATATATATATATATATATATATATATATATATATATATATATATATATATATATATATATATATATATATATATATATATATATATATATATATATATATATATATATATATATATATATATATATATATATATATATATAGAGGATGTCTGTTAAATAAATAATTCTTATATTTTTTCCGTTCAATTGAAAGCGAGGATTTCAGTTAAATAAATAATTGTTATACCTTTTAAAATAGCTTTACGGGGTTTGAGGGACTCTGTTGTTTTATTCCGTGTGATTTTTTCTTTACATGGTGTTAGTTCAAAAATCGAGAAGTTCTGTTAAATAAATAATTTTTATACCTTTTAAAGTAGCTTTACGAGGTTTGAGGGACTCTGTTGTTTTATTCCGTGTGATTTTGTTTCTTTACACACATATATATATATATATATATATATATATATATATATATATATATATATATATATATATATATATATATATATATATATATATATATATATATATATATATATATATATATATATATATATATATATATATATATATATATATATATATATATATATATATATATATATAGAGGATTTCTGTTAAATAAATAATTGTTATATTTTTTCTGTTCAATTGAAAGCGAGGATTTCTGTTAAATAAATAATTGTTATACCTTTTAAAACACCTTGACAGGGTTTGAGTGACTCTGTCGTTTTAGTCAGATCTATTTTTTCCTTAAATTGTGCTCGTTTAACAAGTGAGGATTTCTTTTAAATTAATGTTTCTAATTTATTGCTCGTTCAGGTAATAGCGAAGGCTACTGAGACTTAAATAAGAGTTATTAATTTTATATATTATTTACTGGACTTGAGACTCTGTGGGGATGTATTCCTTGTGATTTTGTCTTTACGTAGTATTCATACAAAAACCAAGTGTGTATTTAAAACTAATAATTCTTACAGTTTTCTTGTTCAATGCAAAGCTAGGGTTTATTATAAATAAATAATTGTTATACCTTTTAAAATAGCTTTACTGGGCTTGAAGGACTATGTTGTTTTGTTTCGTGTGATTTTTTTCATTACATGGTGTTCCTTCAAAAAGCGAGGATTTTTGTTAAATAAATAATTGTTATACCTTTTAAAATAGCTTTACGGGGTTTGATGGACTCTGTTGTTTCATTCCGTGTGATTTTTCTTTACATGGTGTTCGTTCAAAAAGCGAGGATTTCTGTTAAATAAATAATTGTTATACCGTTTAAAATAGCTTTACGGGGTTTGAGGGACTCTGTTGTTTTATTACGGGTGATTTTTTCTTTGCATGGTGTTCGTTCAAAAAGCGAGGATATCTGTTAAATAAATAATTGTTATACCTTTTAAAATAGCTTTACGGGGTTTGAGGGACTCTGTTGTTTTATTCCGGGTGATTTTTCTTTACATGGTGTTCGTTCAAAAAGCGAGGATTTCTGTTAAATAAATAATTGTTATACCTATTAAAATAGCTTTACGAGGTTTGAGGGACTCGGTTGTTTTATTCCGTGTGATTTTGTCTTTACATGTTGTTCGTTCAAAAAGAGAGGATTTCTGTTAAATAAATAATTGTTATACCTTTTAAAATAGCTTTACGGGGTTTGAGGGACTCTGTTGTTTTATTCCGTGTGATTTTTTTTCTTTACTTAGTGATCTTTCAAAAAGCAAGGATTTCTGTTAAATAAATAATTGTTATAACTTTTAAAATAGCTTTACGGGGTTTGAGGGACTCTGTTGTTTTATTCCGTTTGATTTTTTCTTTACATGGTGTTCGTTCAAAAATCAAGGATTTCCGTTAAATAAATAATTGTTATACCTTTTAAAATAGCTTTACGGGATTTGAGGGACTCTGTTGTTTTATTTCGTGTGATTGTTCTTTACATGGTGTTCGTTCAAAAAGCGAGGATTTCTGTTAAATAAATAATTCTTATACCTTTTAAAATAGCTTTACGGGGTTTGAGGGACTCTGTTGTTTTATTCCGTGTGATTTTTTCTTTACATGGTGTTCGTTCAAAAAGCGAGGATTTCTGTTAAATAAATAATTGTTATACCTTTTAAAATAGCTTTACGGGGTTTGAAATAGATACCGAGAGTTCAATGACTCTTCCCCGCAATGACTTCCAAGGGTTTTATGACTCCTCCCCACACTGAATTCAGATTGTTTTAGGGCTCATCCCCCATAGCCATAACTCCATTCAACCTTGAGCGAATGTATAAAAGTTTGATGAAGTGTTTTTCTACTTAACAACTACATTAATAACTACCAAGATGATAGGACTGTATGAAACAGAATTTATCAGTTTGAAAAAATCATCTTGTGGTGTTATATTTGAATTTGCATTTTTTATCATTGTCTATGGAACTCGAAGAAATTGACTGTTATCATTGGCTAGTGAACTATAACATGTTTGAGTATGATAAAAGCTTGTGGAGTACTACATTACGTCATATAAACAGACTGGGATTCTATGATAGAGTGATTACACCACTTAAAAATGCTGGTCAGGAACTGAGAAATGTTCAGGAGGAAGTCAGTGAAATTTGCAGCTTTTTCGGGGTTGAAGCACTCTACGTAAAGGGCAATGTACCTACAGATAAAGTTTTAATTCAAAAGTGTGATCCTATGATTCCACTTTTCAATCTAGAAGAGTTTAAGTGTCCTAAATTTGAAGGGGGTTATCACCGTCCTGAAGACGAGGTTAGGTTCTTCGCACAGTGGATACATAAGAACATACCTGATCGTGATAAATCCATAAGACATGGTAAAAACTATTCTATATCATGAGACCATCGTTTGTGGTTGTTTAAAAGTGAACTCTAAGTACTATTTTTTATGAAAACATTTGTTGTTGTGTTTTTTTTTTCTAAAAAAAAATATGTTAATACGTTCAATCAATAAATATATTTAAGCTTAACCCGTCTTTATTCTTTAGAATAGTTCTATTATGAAGTCTGGAAATTTCAATAACAGAATAATTCTTTTTTTTCTCTTTATCACAAACAATTTTCACTTAGCTACACAATGTAGAAATTTAATTCAAGAAATTATAAAAAAAATTCTCAGTAAGTAACAATTTCTTTCTTGAAGTCAACTCTTGGATACACAATACGGAAATTTCATTCAAGAAACTATGAAAATATTTGTAAGTAAGTAACAAGCTCTTTATTGATTTCACCTCTTGAATAAAAAATTCTCAGTAAGTAATAATTTCTTTCTTGAAGTCAACTCTTGGATACACAGTACGGAAATTTCATTCAAGAAATTATGAAATTATTTGTAAGTAAGTAACAAGCTCTTTATTGATTTCACCTCTTGAATATACTGTACAGATACTTCATTCAAGAAACGTGATTAAACAAGTCTTGAAACTACATGCTATTTGCATGCCTTTCCTTGGCACCTTTCCAAACGAGCGGGGATTCCCCACAATGAATTCAGGTGGCTTAAGGGATCATCCCCCGTAGCCAAAACTCCATTCATCCTTCAGCAAAGGTATAAATGTTTGATGAAGTTTTCTTCTACATAACAACTAAATTAATAGTTACCAACATTATAGGAGAGTATGACAAATAATTGATCAGTTTGAAAAAAATATCTTGTTGTGTTATATTTGAATTTGCATTTTTATTATTGTCTATGGAACTCGAAGAAATTGACTTTTATCATTGGCTAGTGAACTATAACATGTTTGAGTATGATAAAAGCTTGTGGAATTCTACATTACGTCATACAAACAGACTGGGATTCTATGATAGAGTGATTACACCACTCAAAAATGCTGGTCAGGAACCGAGAAATGTTCAGAAGGAAGTCGGTGAAATTTTAAGCTTTTTTGGGATTGAAGCACTCTACATAAAGGGCAATGTAACTACAGATTAATTTGAATTAA
Source organism: Artemia sp. Qi Xiang Cuo (assembly GCF_049724085.1). Taxonomy (NCBI): domain Eukaryota; kingdom Metazoa; phylum Arthropoda; class Branchiopoda; order Anostraca; family Artemiidae; genus Artemia; species Artemia sp. Qi Xiang Cuo. The sequence continues at coordinate 37,262,315 of NC_142799.1, forward strand.
AAAGTGGGATCTTAGGATTCCACCTTTCAATCTAGAATAGTTTAAGTGTCCTAAATTTGAAGGGGGTTATCACTGTCCTGAAGACGAGGTTAAGTTCTTCGCACAATGGATACCTAAGATCATACCTGATCGTGATAAATCAAAAAGACCTGGTAAAAACTATTCTGTATCAAGGGACCATCGTTTAGGGTTGTTCAAGAGTGAACTCTCAGTACTATTTTTTTATGTAAACATTTGTTGTTGTGTTTTTTTCTCAAAAAAAAAATCTGTTAATACATTTAAGCAATAAATATATTTAAGATTGACCCGTCTTTATTCTTTAGAATAATTCTATTATGAAGTCTGGAAATTTCAATAACAGAATAATTCTTTTTTTTCTCTTTATCACAAACAATTTTCACTTAGCTACACAATGTAGAAATTTAATTCAAGAAATTTCGAAAAAAATTCTCAGTAAGTAACAATTTCTTTCTTGAAGTCAACTCTTGGATACACAATACGGAAATTTCATTCAAGAAACTATGAAAATATTTGTAAGTAAGTAACAAGCTCTTTATTGATTTCACCTCTTGAATAAAAAATTCTCAGTAAGTAACAATTTCTTTCTTGAAGTCAACTCTTGGATACACAATACGGAAATTTCATTCAAGAAATTATGAAAATATTTGTAAGTAAGTAACAAGCTCCTTATTGATTTCACTTCTTGAATATACTGTACAGTTACTTCATTCAAGAAACGTGATTAAACACGTTTTGAAACTACATGCTATTTAATTGCCTTTCCTTGGCACCTTTCCGAACAAGCAGGAGTTACCCACTGAGTCCTACACATTTCAAAAAAGTGAGCAGTACGAAAACTCCACGTTTTCAACCAGACTGGTTTTTTAGACAACACCCATTTTTAGGGACTCATAAGAGATAGGGGAGGCTTCTCAATATAGGATAATTTTATTGATGATTGATTAAACACCGCGACGTCGCATACATGGTGAGAGAGACATGCAAAGTCGACAGAGCTTTATTTCATTTTTTTAAGGTTAATTTAGACGAGGTTACGTGCGCGCACGGAACCTCGTCTAAATTAACCTTAAAAAAATAAAATAAAGCTATGTCGACTTTCATACAGTCCTATCATCTTGGAAGTTATTAATGTAGTTGTTAAGTAGAAAAATACTTCATCAAACTTTTATACCTTCGCTCAAGGTTGAATGGAGTTATGGCTATGGGGGATGAGCCCTAAAACCATCTGAATTCATTGTTGGGAGGAGTCATAAAACCCTTGAAAGTCATTGCGGGGAAGAGTCATTGAACTCTCGGTATCTATTTCAAACCCCGTAAAGCTATTTTCAAAGGTATAACAATTATTTATTTAACGGAAATCCTCACTTTTTGAACGAACACCATGTAAAGAAAAAATCATACGGAATAAAACAACAGAGTCTCTCAAATCCCTTAAATCTATTTTAAAAGTTATAACAATTATTTATTTAACAGAAATCCTTTCTTTTTGAATGAACACTAAGTAAAGAAAAAAAATAACACGGAATAAAACAACAGACTCCCTCAAACCCCGTAAAGCTATTTTAAAAGATATAACAATTATTTATTTAACCGAAATCCTCGCTTTTTGAACGAACACCATGTAAAGAAAAAGAACACTTAATAAAGCAACAGAGTCCCTCAAACCCCGTAAAGCTATTTTAAAAGGTATAACAATTATTTATTTAACAGAAATCCTCGCTTTTTGAACGAACACCATGTAAAGAAAAAATCACACGGAATAAAACAACAGAGTCGCTCAAACCCCGTAAATCTATTTTAAAAGGTATAAAAATTATTTATTTAAAAGAAATACTCGCTTTTTTAATGAACACTAAGTAAAGAAAAAAAATCACACGGAATAAAACGACAGAGTCCCTCAAACCCCGTAAAGCTATTTTAAAAGGTATAACAATTATTTATTTAACAGAAATCCTCGCTTTTTGAACGAACACCAGGTAAAGAAAAAATCACACTGAATAAAACAACAGAGTCCCTCAAACTCCGTAAATCTATTTTAAAAGGTATAAGAATTATTTATTTAACAGAAATCCTCGCTTTTTGAACGAACACCATGTAAAGAAAAATCACACGGAATAAAACAACAGAGTCCCTCAAACCCCGTAAATCTATTTTAAAAGGTATAACAATTATTTATTTAACAGAAATCCTCACTTTTTGAACGAACACCATGTAAAGAAAAAATCACACGGAATGAAACAACAGAGTCCTTCAAACCCCGTAAAGCTATTTTAAACGGTATAACAATTATTTATTTAACAGAAATCCTCGCTTTTTGAACGAACACCATGTAAAGAAAAAATCACACGGAATAAAACAACAGAGTCCTTCAAACCCCGTAGCGCTATTTTAAAAGGTATAACAATTATTTATTTAACAGAAATCCTCGCTTTCAATTGAATGGAAAAAATATAAGAATTATTTATTTAACAAAAATCCACGATTATTGAACGAACACCATGTAAAGAAAAAATAATACTTAAGAACACAATTGAGATCCTCAAATACCTTAAAGCTATTTTAATAGTTATAACAATTATTTATTTAAAAAAAATCCAAGCTTTATGAAATAACACCAGCTAAAGAGAAATAACACTGAATAAAACAACAGAGTCCCTCAAACCCCGTAAAGCTATTTTCAAAGATATAACAATTATTTATTTAACAGAAATCTTCGCTTTCAGTTGAAAGGAAAAATATAAGAATTATTTATTTAACAGAAATCCTCGCTTTTTGAACGAACACCATGTAAAGAAAAAAATCACACGGAATAAAACAACAGAGTCCCTCAAACCCCGTAAAGCTATTTTAAAAGGTATAAAAATTATTTATTTAACAGAAATCCTCGCTTTCAATTGAACGGAAAAAAATATAAGAATTATTTATTTAACAGAAATCCTCTATATATATATATATATATATATATATATATATATATATATATATATATATATATATATATATATATATATATATATATATATATATATATATATATATATATATATATATATATATATATATATATATATATATATATATATATATATATATATATATATATATATATATATATATATATATATATATATATATATATATATATATATATATATATATGTAAAGAAACAAAATCACACGGAATAGAACAACAGAGTCCCTCACACCCCGTAAAGCTACTTTAAAAGGTATAACAATTATTTATTTAACAGAAATTTTCGCTTTTTCAACGAACACCATGTAAAGAAAAAATCACACGTAATAAAACAACAGAGTTCCTCAAACCCCGTAAAGCTATTTTAAAAGGTATAAGAATTATTTATTTAACAGAAATCCTCGCTTTTTGAACGAACACCATGTAAAGAAAAATTACACGGAATAAAACAACAGAGTCCCTCAAACCCCGTAAAGCTATTTTAAAAGGTATAACAATTATTTATTTAACAGAAATCCGCGCTTTTTGAACGAACACCATGTAAGGAAAAAATCACACGGAATAAAACAAGAAAGTCCCTCAAACTCCTTAAAGATATTTTAAAAGTTATAACAATTATGTATTTAACAGACATCATCGCTTTTTGAACGAACACCATGTAAAGGAAAATTCACTCGGAATGCAACAACAGAGTCACTCAAATCCCGAAAAGCTATTTTAAAAAGTATAACAATTATTTATTTAACAGAATTCCTCGCTTTTTGAACGAACTCCATGTAAAGAAAAAATCACACGGAATAAAACAAAAGAGTCCTTCAAACCCCGTAAAGCTATTTTAAAGGATATAACAATTATTTATTTAACAGAAATTCTCGCTTTCAATTGAACTAAAAAAATATAAGAATTATTTATTTAACAGAAATCTTCGCTTTTTGAACGAACACCATGTAAAGAAAAAATCAAACGGAATAAAACAACAGAGCCCCTCAAACCCCGTAAAGCTATTTTAAAAGGTATAACAATTATTTATGTAACAGAAGTCCTCGTTTTCAATTGAACGAAAAAAATATAATAATTATTTATTTAAAATAAATCTTTTCTTTTTTAACGAACACCATGTAAATAAAAAATCAAACGTATTAACACGACAGAGTCCCTCAACCCCTGTTAAGCTATTTTAAAAGTTATAACAATTAAACAGAAATCCTCGCTTTTTGAACGAACACCATGTAAAGAAAAAATCATATGGAATATCCTCGCTTTTTTGAACGAACACCATGTAAAGAAAAAATACATTTCCGATTCGTCGTTAGGCATTTTTCAAATTTATAACAAATTACCTGAGTTAACAACTCCTTCGGGCCTCCAAAATTGACCCCTCCCCTCCCTGCCCTCAGAAATGGGGGGGGGCGAAGGGAACGTTAGATCCTATTTAAATTGACAATACTCTCCAAAACATCACTTGTGTATTATACAGTGCATAACCAGCCCATCTCCTCCAATTCGCAAATCCCATTACCCCTTTTTTTTGCAAAAGTTAATCAAACATTTCCGATTCGTCGTTAGGTATTTTTCAAATTTATAACAAATTACCTCAGTTAACAGCTCCTTTGGGGTTACCTTAACTGTTAATCAGTTTAATCCTTTTTTTTCTCCACTGATACAATCCAATCACTAATTAGAATCATTCACATTCCTATTATTCAAAACATTAATTAATATCGTTCACTTTCTAAGTAAATTAAGTTATCTCCTGCCCTTCAGAAATGAGGGAACAAAGGGAACGTTAGATCCTATTTTAAATTGACAATACTTATCAAACATCAATTGTGTATTATACAGATCACATATCTCATTACCCTTTTTTAAATGTTAATCAAATAATTCTGATTATAGTGTCCAATTTTTTTGTCTGCTTTTCAAAATGATCGTATTTGGAAAACTGTCATTTAACACTAAGAAGTAAATTGGGTAACCCTTTTGCAATAACAATAGGCTTAGCAGCGATTAAATCTCATTGTCGGCGACAATTCAATCAGATCAGAGTTGTGCTAATGGAATACCTTTTCGCAAATTGAGTTAGCTTCTATTTCATAGACAAAATGTTTGAATTCCTTTTATTCAAATCACCTATCAAGTTATCAAAAAATATATGAACTAGAAATCTGGTCTGTAAATTGTGTCAGAAAAACTTGTCCGTTAAAACTTTATTTTCAACTAATTCATCCGGGGTTTTTCACAAGCAATTCATACTATCCTCGCTCGTCCAATTTGCGAATCTCATTATCCCTTTTTGCAAAAATGTCACAAAGACACGTATATACCTTGAATTAGAAATCTGGTAAATTGCGTCAGAACAACTTGTCCTTCATCAAAGTGAAAGACAAGTCCTCAAAAGTATAAGACCATGTCTGGTTGGCCTAGAAACATATCTGGTTGGCCCGGAATGTGAGGGAGCTCTGAATCTCTTTGAAAAGGTGTAATGCCCTGTAGAATAACATTGAAATTGCTATATACGCAAGCAAGTAGCATGGTCCTATACCTGCAAGCAAATAGCATGGCAATTGCTATACCTGCAAGCAAATAGCATGGTCATATACCTGCAAGCAAATAGCATGGTCCTATACCTGCAAGCAAATAACATAGCAATTGCTATACCTGCAAGCAAATAGCATGGTCATATACCTGCAAGCAAATAGCATGGTCCTATACCTGCAAGCAAATAGCATGGCAATTGCTATACCTGCAAGCAAAGTATAAGGTTGATTACTACTAACATTTTCAGTTTTTTTCATGATAAAAGGTACCCATTAGCATACTCAATTCAAACATCACATTAACCCATTCGAACAACAGATTTTATTTTCACTGTCCTCAATGCTTTAACAGAAAACAATAAGTCAGTGTGGGAGGATCTTACTCCAACTCAGCCCCCGAATCTTACTAAGAAGTGGTACTTGAAAGTTTATATTAAACTAAAATCATTGACAGAGCGAAAAAAACGAGAAAAATCCAAGTATTGCCCTCGCTAGCAAATTATCCTATTTGTGTGTGAGGACCCCCGAATCTTACTTACAACCCAACCCCACAATCTTACTTACTATGAAGGGGTACTTGAAAGTTTATATTAAACTAAATCATCGACGAAGCGCTAAATTCAGTTACTAAATTTTTCCGACATTTCGCTGTCCCCCACACCCCCTAAAAAAGAGCGTAATCTCTCAATACCCCAAATTTGCAGGAGGGGAAAAATAATTTATTAGCCCAAACTCATCAAATCACTTAATTCAGTTACTAAATTTCATCCGACATTTCGTTGTCTCCCCTATTTTCATGTTTTCTGCAAGCCATTTGCACTATACCTTAAACATTTTCCGATATTTTCTTGATAAAACGTATTTGTATTGGTCCCAGATGTCATTATATTGCAGCGGTTTGCTAGTAGTAGTAGTAGTAGTATTTCATGTTTTTGTATACCATTCATACTATAATATATAAATTGTCAAATATTTTTTCCATAAAATATAATTTTGTTGACCTCGAGTGGCTTAGTAGCGGAGTAAGTTGTTAGTACTAGTAGTATTATCATGTTTTTGCATGCTTTTCTTACTATACCTTCAACATTTTCAGATATTTTCTTGATAAAACGTACCGATTAGCATACTCAATTCAAACATCACGTCAATTCAAACTCAATTCACTCAACTCAATTCAAACAAACGATTAGCATACTCAATTAACCCATTCGAACAACAGATTTTATTTTCCTCTCCTCGGTGCTTTAACAGTAAACAATAAGTCGGTGTGGGAGGATCTTACTCTAACTCAACCCCCTAATCTTACTAATAAGTGGTACTAGAAAGTTTATAATAAACTAAAATCATCGACAAAGCGAGAAAAAACATGACGAAAATCAAAGTATGTTTACAGAAAATTTACGCTTGAACAATTATTCGTATCGAGAGAGAGAACATGATGAATTATTTGATGAAACTGATTCAAAAGATGAAACGTATATTGAACCTGTAGGTGAAACCACATTTTTTAATATCCCTACGCTGACTTCCTCTTCCCATAAACTTTCTTCTTTGGTACAGTGACAAACTATCTGCCTTCATTTCAATTAATAACTCTAGTTATTTTTTTTTCAAACTCATTCTTAAAAATAAAACTTCACCTCATTGGTGCTTACGGTCCTTGATGGTTCATATCCATAATCGTTGCACTATTTGATTTCTAAGGATTTCTAAGGGTTGTTCTGAATTTCTTTATTACAATTCTTTTCTTGACATCTACATCTTTATTATCGATCAATTTATCAGTCATCATCTTCAATCATTCTTAAACAATATTGAAGAAAAAAACCCACTGTTTATCGTTGATTTCGACAAAGAAATTACTTTATTAGAAAATCAAATATCATTAATAAAACCAGATGTATTTTAAACTTGGACGATCTTGTTTCCTAAAACTAAAACCCAAGTCTTTTAAAGAATCAAATATTATGAATAAAATCATATGTATTTTAAATGAGGTTGTTTGTATGTTTTCAAACTAAAATCCAACTTTATTAAAAAATTAAGTGTTATAAATAAAATCAGATGTATTTTAAACTGGGATGTTCATATTTCTGAAAACTAAAACCCAACTTTATTAAAACACATGCAAAAATGTACCCAATGAGGACTTGGATCATCCCCCACTTCCCCCAAAAAATATTAAAGTTAATCATGGGTTTTATACAACATATTCTTATGAACGGCTATGAAACCTAGCTCAGAAAAGTACGAAATAGTAAACCAAGTATCCCAAATCATAGATTTCAGACAACATACACCTACGAAAGGCTAGAAAGTCTAGCTAAAAAAAAGTCCAAAATAGCAAACTAGACATCCCACATCACAAGTTTCATGCAACACACACCTACAAAAGGTTAAAAAACCTAGCTAAGAAAAGTCTAAAATAGTAAACCAAATATCCAAAATCATAGATTTCAGACAACACACCTCTACGAAAGGCTAAGAAACCTAGGTCAGAAAAGTCCGAAATAGTAAACCAAGCACCCCAAATCATAGGTTTCAGACAACACACATCTACAAACCTTAAGAAATCTAGCTTAAATGTGAATTTTTTATGCTCTAAGTATGTTTTATGTCATTCTAAGATATGTAAGCAAAAGTTGAAAAAAAATTATCATGTTCAAAAAATAAAAAAGTTTAAATGCGAGTTTTTTATGCTTTAAATATGTATTATGTCATTCTAAGAAATGTAAAAAAAGTTGAAATGAAATTATCTTTTTAAAAAAAAGTTAAAAAAAAAATTAAAAAGAAAAGTATAAAAATGGGGGGAGGGGCCCAAAAAGTTGGAGGGAGGGGACCCCAAACATTCCCGTTTAAAATACTTCTGATTTTATTAATAATCTTTGATTTTTTTTAATAAAGTTGGGTTTTGTTTTCAGAAACATGAACAACCACGTTTAAAATACATATGATTTTATTAATAGTATTTGATTTTTGTAATAAAGTTGGGTTTTTGTTTTCAGAAATATAAACACCCCCGTTTTAAAATAGATCTGATTTTATTAATGATATTTGATTTGTTAATAAAGTTGGGTTTTAGTTTTCGAAAATAAGAACATCCACGTTTAAATTACATATGACTCTATTAATAGTACTGGATTTATCAGTAAATTTGGGTTTTAGTTTTCGGAAAAAAGAACACCAACGTATAAAATAAATGTGATTTTATTAATAATATTTGATTTTTTAATAAAGTTGGGTTTTAGTTTTCAGAAATAAGAACTTCCATGTTTAAAATACTCTGGTTTTATTAATAATATTTGATTTTCTAATAAATTTGAGTTTTAGTGTTCAGAAATAAGAAATCCATGTTTAAAATATATCTGATTTCATTAATAATAATTGATTTTTTAAAATAAAGTTTGGTTTTAATTTTCAGAAATACGAACATTCCCGTTTAAAATACATCTCATTTTATTAATAATACTTGATATTTTTTAATAAAGTTGGGGTTCAGTTTTCAGAAATAAGAACACCCACGTTTAAAATGCCTGAGAGTTTATTTATAATGTTTTATTTTTTTAAATTAGGCTTGGATCTAGTTTTCAGAAATAAGAACATCCAAATTTAAAATACATCTGATTTTATTAATAACATTTGATTTTTTTAATAAAGTTGGGTTTTAATTTTCAGAAATAAGGATATCCGCGTTTGAAATACATCTGGTCTTATTAATAATATTTGATTTTTTAATAAAGTTGGGTTTTAGTTTTCAGAAATAAGAACAGCCACATTAAGAATACACCTGATTTTATTAATAATATTTGACTTTTTAATAAAGTTGGGCTTCAGTTTTCAGAGATAATAGTACCAATGTTTAAAATACATCTGATTTTATTAATAATAATTGATTTTTTAAAATAAAGTTTGGTTTTAATTTTCAGAAATACAAACATCCCGTTTAAAATACATCTGATTTTATTGATAATACTTGAATTTGTTTTATAAAGTTGGGTTTTAGTTTTCAGAAATAAGGATATCCAGGTTTAAACTACATCTGGTTTTATTAATAATATTTTATTTTCTAATAAAGTTGCGTTTTAGTTTTCAGAAATAAAAACATCCATGTTTAAAATACATCTAATTTTATTATTAATACTTTGATTTTTTGATAAAGTTTGGTTTTAATTTTCAGAATTACGAACATCCACGTTTAAAATACATCTGATTTTATTAATAATATTTTACTTTTTAATAAAGTTCAGCTGTAGTTTTCAGAAATAAGAACACCCACGTTTAAAATACATCTGATTTTATTTATAATATTGTATTTTTTAATAAAGCTGGGTTTTAGTTTTCAGAAATATGAACATCCACGTTTAAAATACACATCTGATTTTATTAATCATATTCTATTTTTTAATTAAGTTAGGTTTTAGTTTTCAGAAATAAGAACACCCAGAAATTTTCTTAAAGAAAAAAGCTACAGTTCAATTTTAATTTTTTCCAAATAAAAAAAAAAACTTCCACTTCAGTTCTTAATTTTTTCAAAGACATAAAAAAAATTTAAAGTTCTGTTCTAATTTTTTCCGTAGAAGATAGAAAAAAGATATACTTTGGTTGTGAATATCCCCCATGAAGATAAAAAGTTCCACTTTAATTCTAAATTTTCTCAACGAAGGAAGAGAAGTTCAAGTTCTCTTCTGACTTTTCTCAATGAAAAAGAAATACGTTACAGACCAATTCTAATTTTTCCAAAGAAAATAAAAAGGTTCCTCTTCAGTTCTGATTTTTCTCAGAGATGAAAAAATTTAAAGTTCTGTTCAAAATTTTTCATAGAAGATAGAAAAAAGTTATACTTTGATTGTGAATATTCGCCGAGAAGATAAAGAATTCCACTTTAATTCTAAGTTTTCTCAAAGAAGTGCAAAAATGTTCAAGTTCTCTTCTGAAGACAAAAGGTTGCACTTTAATTCTGAGTTTTTTCAATAAAGTGAAGAAAAGTTCAAATTCTCTTCTGAGTTTTCTCAAAGAAAAACTAATTTACAGATCAATTCTGATTTTTTCCAGAGAAAATAAAAAGATCCCAATTCAGTTCTGATTTTTCTCAAAGAGGTGAAAAAAGTTTAAAGTTCTGTTCTAAATTTCTTGTAAGAGATAGAAAAAGTTATACTTTGATTGTGAATGTTCGCCATGAAGATAAAAAGTTTTACTTTAATTTTGAGTTTTCTCAAAGAAGTGCAAAAATGTTTAAGTTCTCGACTGAATTTTTTTAAAGAAGAGAAAAAAATTTAGATCAATTCTGAATTTTACCAAAGAAGAGGACAAAGTTCCACTTCACTTCTTCATTTTTGACAAATGAAAAAAAATAAAAATGCTTTTCTAAACTTCTTCGTAAAAGATAGAAAAGACGTTGCAGTTGAATACTGACTAAGTTTTAGGAGGACTGTTAAGAAAGGAACGTGTATTGAATTTTAAGGTTAATTTAGACTAGCTTACGTGCGCACACGTAACTTAGTCTAAATTAACCTTAAGAATTCAATACACGTGATTCAATACACGTGATGTTTGAATTGAGTATGCTAATGGGTTATTTAATTTTTCATGTTTTTTTCGCGTTGTCAATGATTTTAGTTTAATATAAACTATCTAGTACCACTTCAAAGTAAGATTCGGGGGTTGATTTAGAGTAAAATCCTCCCACACCGACTTATAGTTTACTGCTAAAAATCGAGGACAGTGAAAATAAAATATGTTGTTCGAAATGGTTAACGTGATGTTAGAATTGGGTATGCTAATGGGTACGTCTTATCATAAAAATATCCGAAAATGTTGAAGGTATAGTAAGAAAGGCTTGAAAAAATATGATAATACTACTAGCACTAACAACTTACTGCCCTACTAAGCCATCTGAGGTCAACAAAAGTACGTTTTATCAAGAAAATATTAGAAAATTTATAGATTATAGTATGAATGACATGCAAAACCATGAAATAATACTACTACTAGCAAATCGCTGCAACGTAAGGACACCTGAGGCCAATACAGCTACGTTTTATCTGGAGAAATATCGGAAAATATTTAAGGTATAGTACAAATGGCTTGCAAAAAACATGAAAATAGGGGGGACAACGAAATGTCAGACAAATTTAGTAACTGAATTTAGTGATTTGATGAGTTTGGGCTTATAAATTATTTTCCCCTCCTGTAAATTTGGGGTAATGAGAGATTACGCTCTTTTTTAGGGGGTGTGGGGGACAACGAAATGTCGGAAAAATTTAGTAACTGAATTTAGCGCTTCATCGATGATTTAGTTTAATATAAACTTTCAAGTACCAGTTCATTGTAAGTAATATTCGGGGGTTGAGTTGGGGTGGGATCCTCACACAAAAAATAGGATAATTTGCTTGCGAGGGCAATACTTTGATTTTTTTTCATGTTTTTTCACTTTGTCAATGATTTTAGTTTAATATAAACTTTCCAGTTCCACTTCTTAGTAAAATTCGGGGGCTGAGTAGGAGTAAGATCCCCCAACACTGACTTATTGTTTACTGTTAAAGCATTGAGGACATTGAAAATAAAATCAATTGTTCGAATGGGTTAATGTGATGTTTGAATCGAGTATGCTAATGAGTACGTTTTATCATGAAAATATCTGAAAATGTTCAATGAAAATGTAAGATAAGCTTGCAAAAACGTGATATAGCTGCTAGTACCAACAACTAATTGCGCTACTAAGCCATATGATTTCAATAAAAGTAAGATTTGTCAAAAAATGTTAGATAGTTTATAGATTATAGTGTGTATGATAGTCTAAAACATGAAATACTACTACTACTACTAGCACCTCGCTGCAACATAAGGAAACCTGAGGCCAATACAGATACGTTTCATCAAGTAAATATCTGAAAATACTTAAGGTATTGTATAAATGGCTTACAAAAACATGAAAAAAAACTACTACTAACACCTCACTGTAATATAAAGACACCTGAGGTCAATACAGATACGTTTTATCAATAAAATATCTGAAAATGTTTAAGGTTGAGTACAAATGGATTGCAATAAACATGAATATGTTGTTGTTTTATTCCGGGACTCTGTTGTTTTATTCCGTGTGATTTTTTCTTTACCTGGTGTTCGTTCAAAAAGCGAGGATTTCCGTTAAATAAATAATTGTTATACCTTTTAAAATAGCTTTACGGGGTTTGAGGGACTCTGTTATTTTATTCCGTGTGATTTTTCTTTACATGGTGTTCGTTCAAAAAGCAAGGATTTCTGTTAAATAAATAATTCTTATACCTTTTAAAATAGCTTTACGGGGTTTGAGGGACTCTGTTGTTTTATTCCGTGTGATTTTTTCTTTACATGGTGTTCGTTCAAAAGCGAGGATTTCTGTTAAATAAATAATTCTTATACCTTTTAAAATAGCTTTACGGGGTTTGAAATAGATACCGAGAGTTCAATGACTCTTCCCCGCAATGACTTCCAAGGGTTTTATGACTGCTCCCCACAATGAATTCAGATGGTTTTAGGGCTCATCCCCCATAGCCATAACTCCATTCAACCTTGATTTATTTAACAGAAATCCTCGCTTTTTGAACGAACACCATGTAAAGAAAAAATCACACGGAATAAAACAACAGAGTCCCTCAAACCCCGTAAAGCTATTTTAAAAGGTATAAGAATTATTTATTTAACAGAAATCCTCGCTTTTTGAACGAACACCATTTAAATAAAAATCACACTGAATAAAACAAAAGAGTCCCTAAATCCCCGTAAAGCTATTTTAAAAGGTATAACAATTATTTATTTAACAGAAATCCTCGCTTTTTGAAGGAATACCATGTAAAGAAAAAATCACAAGGAATAAAACAAGAGAGTCCCTCAAACACCGTAAAGATATTTTAAACGGTATAACAATTATGTATTTAACAGAAATCCTCTCTTTTTGAACTAACACCATGTAAATAAAAAATCACTCGGAATAAAACAACATAGTCCCTCAAACCCCGTAAAGCTTCTTTAAAAGGTATAAAAACTATTTATTTAACAGAAATCCTCGCTTTTTGAACGAACACCATGTAAAGAAAAAATCACACGGAATAAAACAAAAGAGTCCTTCAAACCCCGTAAAGCAATTTTAAAAGGTATAACAATTATTAATTCAAGATAAATAGTCGCTTTCAATTTAAAGGAAAAAATATCACAATTATTTATTTAAAAAAAGTCTTAGTTTTTTGAACGAATGCCCATTAAATAAATTATCAAACGGAATATAACACAGAGAACACCATCAAACCCCGTCAAAGTCTCTTAAAAGGTCGAGACACTATACATTATCCAGAAATCGTAACTTTAAACTGAACAAACGAATAACAAAATTTATACACTTATAAGAAATCCACGCTTTTGAACGACAAACATCTAAAGAAAAAATAACACTGAATAAAACGACAGAGTACCTCAAACCCTGGAAAGCTATTTTAAAAGGTATAATAATTAAACAGAAATCCTCGCTTTTTGAACGAACACCATGTTAAGAAAAAATCACACGGAATATCCTCGCTTTTTTAAACGAACACCTTGTAAAGAAAAAATACATTTCCGATTCGTCGTTAGGCATTTTTCAAATTTATAACAAATTACCTGAGTTAACAACTCCTTCGGACCTCCAAAATTGACCCCCCCTCCCTGCCCTCAGAAATGAGGGGGGGGGCGAAGGGAACGTTAGATCCTATTTAAATTGACAATACTCTCCAAAACATCACTTGTGTATTATACAGTGCATAACCAGCCCATCTCCTCCAATTCGCATATCCCATTACCCCTTTTTTTTTGCAAAAGTTAATCAAACATTTCCGATTCGTCGTTAGGTATTTTTCAAATTTATAACAAATTACCTCAGTTAACAGCTCCTTTGGGGTTACCTTAACTTTTAATCAGTTTAATCCTTTTTTTCTCCACTGATACAATCCAATCACTAATTAGAATCATTCACATTCCTATTTTTCAAAACATTAATTAATATCATTCATTTTCTAAGTAAATTAAGTTATCTCCTGCCCTTCAAAAATGAGGGAACAAAGGGAACGTTAGATCCTATTTTAAATTGACAATACTTATCAAACATCACTTGTGTATTATACAGATCACATATCTCATTACCCTTTTTTAAATGTTAATGAAATAATTCTGATTATAGTGTCCAATTTTTTTGTCTGCTTTTCAAAATGATCGTATTTGGAAAACTGTCATTTAACACTAAGAAGTAAATTGGGTAACCCTTTTGCAATAACAATAGGCTTAGCAGCGATTAAATCTCATTGTCGGCGACAATTCAATCAGATCAGAGTTGTGCAAATGGAATACCTTTTCGCAAATTGAGTTAGCTTCTATTTCATAGACAAAATATTTGAATTCCTTTTATTCAAATCACCTATCAAGTTATCAAAAAATATATGAACTAGAAATCTGGTCTGTAAATTGTGTCAGAAAAACTTGTCCGTTAAAACTTTATTTTCAACTAATTCATCCGGGGTTTTTCACAAGCAATTCATACTATCCTCGCTCGTCCAATTTGCGAATCTCATTATCCCTTTTTGCAAAAATGTCACAAAGACACGTATATACCTTGAATTAGAAATCTGGTAAATTGCGTCAGAACAACTTGTCCTTCATCAAAGTGAAAGACAAGTCCTCAAAAGTATAAGACCATGTCTGGTTGGCCTAGAAACATATCTGGTTGGCCCGGAATGTGAGGGAGCTCTGAATCTCTTTGAAAAGGTGTAATGCCCTGTAGAATAACATTGAAATTGCTATATACGCAAGCAAGTTGCATGGTCCTATACCTGCAAGCAAATAGCATGGCAATTCCTATACCTGCAAGCAAATAGCATGGTCCTATAGCTGCAAGCAAATGGCATGGTGCTATACCTGCAAGCAAATAGCATAGCAATTTCTATACCTGCAAGCAAATAGCATGGTCATATACATGCAAGCAAATAGCTTGGTCCTATACCTGCAAGCAAAAAACATGGCAATTGCTATAGCTGCATGCAAATTATAAGGTAGATTACTACTAACATTTTCAGTTTTTTCATGATAAAAGGTACCCATTAGCATACTCAATTCAAACATCACATTAAACCATTCGAACAACAGATTTTATTTTCACTGTCCTCAATGCTTTAACAGAAAACAATAAGTCAGTGTGGGAGGATCTTACTCCAACTCAGCCCCCGAATCTTACTAAGAAGTGGTACTTGAAAGTTTATATTAAACTAAAATCATTGACAAAGCGAAAAAAACGAGAAAAATCCAAGTATTGCCCTCGCTAGCAAATTATCCTATTTGTGTGTGAGGACCCCCGAATCTTACTTACAACCCAACCCCACAATCTTACTTACTATGAAGGGGTACTTGAAAGTTTATATTAAACTAAATCATCGACGAAGCGCTAAATTCAGTTACTAAATTTTTCCGACATTTCGCTGTCCCCCACACCCCCTAAAAAAGAGCGTAATCTCTCAATACCCCAAATTTTCAGGAGGGGAAAAATAATTTATTAGCCCAAACTCATCAAATCACTAAATTCAGTTACTAAATTTCATCCGACATTTCGTTGTCTCCCCTATTTTCATGTTTTCTGCAAGCCATTTGCACTATATCTTAAACATTTTCAGATATTTTCTTGATAAAACATATTTGTATTGGCCTCTGGTGTCATTATGTTACAGCGAGCTGCTAGTAGTAGTAGTAGTAGTATTTCATGTTTTTACATGTCATTCATACAATAATATATAATCTTTCTTATATTTTCTCGATAAAATATAATTTTGTTGACGTCAGATGGCTTAGTAGTGCAGTAAGTCGTCATTACTAGTAGTATAATCATGTTTTTGCAAGCCTTTCTTACTATACCTTCAATATTTTCAGATATTTTCATGATAAAACGTACCCATAAGCATACTCAATTCAAACATCACGTCAATTCAAACTCAATTCACTCAACTCAATTCAAACAAACGATTAGCATACTCAATTAACCCATTCGAACAACAGATTTTATTTTCCTCTCCTCGGTGCTTTAACAGTAAACAATAAGTCGGTGTGGGAGGATCTTACTCCAACTCAACCCCCTAATCTTACTAATAAGTGGTACTAGAAAGTTTATATTAAACTAAAATCATCGACAAAGCGAAAAAAAACATGACGAAAATCAAAGTATGTTTACAGAAAATTTACGCTTGAACAATTATTCGTATCGAGAGAGAGAACATGATGAATTATTTGATGAAACTGATTCAAAAGATGAAACGTATATTGAACCTGTAGGTGAAACCACATTTTTTAATATCCCTACGCTGACTTCCTCTTCCCATAAACTTTCTTCTTTGGTACAGTGACAAACTATCTGCCTTCATTTCAATTAATAACTCTAGTTATTTTTTTTTCAAACTCATTCTTAAAAATAAAACTTCGCCTCATTGGTGCTTACGGTCCTTGATGGTTCATATCCATAATCGTTGCACTATTTGATTTCTAAGGATTTCTAAGGGTTGTTCTGAATTTCTTTATTACAATTCTTTTCTTGACATCTACATCTTTATTATCGATCAATTTATCAGTCATCATCTTCAATCATTCTTAAACAATATTGAAGAAAAAAACCCACTGTTTATCGTTGATTTCGACAAAGAAATTACTTTATTAGAAATTCAAATATTATTAATAAAATCAGATGTATTTTAAACGTGGACGTTCTTATTTCCGAAAACTAAAACCCAACTTTATTACAATAGCAAATATTATTAATAAAATCCTGTGTATTTTAAACGTGGATGTTCGTATTTCTTCAAACAAAAACCCAACTTTATTAAAAAAAATCAAATGTTATTAATAAAATCATATGTATTTTAAACTGGGATGTTCATATTTCTGAAAACTAAAACCCAACTTTATTAAAACACATGCAAAAATGTACCCAATGAGGACTTGGATCATCCCCCACTTCCCCCCAAAAAATATTAAAGTTAATCATGGGTTTTATACAACATATTCTTATGAACGGCTATGAAACCTAGCTCAGAAAAGTACGAAATAGTAAACCAAGTATCCCAAATCATAGATTTCAGACAACATACACCTACGAAAGGCTAGAAAGTCTAGCTAAAAAAAGTCCAAAATAGCAAACTAGACATCCCACATCACAAGTTTCATGCAACACACACCTACAAAAGGTTAAAAAACCTAGCTAAGAAAAGTCTAAAGTAATAAACCAAACAGCCCAAATCAGATTTCAGACAACACACGTCTACGACAGGCTAAGAGACCTAGCTCAGAAAAGTGCAAAATAGTAAACCAAGGATCCCAAATCATAGGTTTCAGACAACACACATCTACAAACGTTAAGAAATCTAGCTTAAATGTGAATTTTTTATGCTCTAAGTATGTTTTATGTCATTCTAAGATATGTAAGCAAAAGTTGACAAAAAATTATCATGTTAAAAAAATAAAAAAGTTTAAATGCGAGTTTTTTATGCTTTAAATATGTATTATGTCATTCTAAGAAATGTAAAAAAAGTTGAAATGAAATTATCTTTTTAAAAAAAAGTTAAAAAAAAAATTAAAAAGAAAAGTATAAAAAATGGGGGGAGGGGCCCAAAAAGTTGGAGGGAGGGGACCCCAAACATTCCCGTTTAAAATACTTCTGATTTTATTAATAATCTTTGATTTTTTTTGATAAACTTGGGTTTTGTTTTCAGAAACATGAACAACCACGTTTAAAATACATATGATTTTATTAATAGTATTTGATTTTTGTAATAAAGTTGGGTTTTAGTTTTCAGAAATATGAACACCCCCGTTTTAAAATACATGTGATTTTGTTAATAATATTTGATATTTTAGTAGAGTTGAGTTTAATTTTTCAGATATAACAACATCCACGTTTAAAAGATATCTGATATTATTAATAGTATTTGATTGTTTTTAATGAAGTTGGGTTTTAGTTTTCGGAAATAAGAACACCGACGTTTAAAATACGTCTGATTTTATTAATAATATTGTATATTCTAATAGAGTTTGGTTCTAGTTTTCGGAAACAAGATCATCCATGTTTAAAATACATCTGGTTTTATTAATGATATTTGATTTTCTAATAAAGTTGGGTTTTAGTGTTCAGAAATAAGAACATCCATGTTTAAAATATATCTGATTTCATTAATAATAATTGATTTTTTAAAATAAAGTTTGGTTTTAATTTTCAGAAATACGAACATCCCGTTTAAAATACATGTGATTTTATTGATAATACTTGATTTTTTTCAATAAAGTTGGGTTTTAGTTTTTAGAAATAAGAATATCAGCTTTTAAAATACATCTGGTTCTATTAATAATATTTGATTTTTTAATAAAGTTATGTTTTAGTTTTCAGAAATAGGAATATTCATATTTAAAATACATTTGATTTTATCAATAATATTTGATTTTTTTAATAAAGTTGGGTTTTAGTTTTCAGAAATAAGGATATCCGCGTTTGAAATACATCTGGTTTTATTAATAATTTTTTATTGTATAATAACGTTGGGTTTCCGGTTTCTGAAGTAAGAGCATACCTGTTAAAAATACATCTGATTTTATTAACAATATTTGATTTTTTTAATAAACTTGGGCTATATTTTTCAAAAATAGGAGTGCCAATGTTTAAAATACATCTGATTTTATTAATAATAATTGATTTTTTTAAAAATAAAGTTTGGTTTTAATTTTCAGAAATACGAACATCCCGTTTAAAATACAGCTGATTTTATTGATAATATTTGATTTTTTTAAATAAAGTTGGGTTTTAGTTTTCAGAAATAAGGATATCCACGTTTGAAATACATCTGGTTTTATTAATAATATTTGATTTTCTAATAAAGTTGGGTTTTAGTTTTCAGAAATAAGAACATCCATGTTTAAAATACATCTGATTTTATTAATAATATTTGATTTTTTAATAAAGTTGGGTTTTAATTTTCAGAAATACGAACATTCCCGTTTAAAATACATCTGATTTGATTCATAATATTTTTCGTTCTAATAAAGTTCGGTTTTAGTTTTCAGAAATAAGAACATCCACGATTAAAATACATCTGATTTTATTAATAATATTCTGTTTTTGAATAAAGTTGAGTTTTAGTTTTCAGAAATAGGAACATCTCAGTTTAAAATACATCTGATTTTATTAATAATATTTGATTTTTTAATAAAGTCGAGTTTTGTTTTCAGAAATAAGAACATTCACGTTTAAAATACATCTTATTTTATTAATAATATTCTATTTTTGAATTAAGTTTGGTTTTAGTTTTCAGAAATAAGAACACCCAGAAATTTTCTTAAAGAAAAAAGTTACAGTTCAATTTTAATTTTTTCCAAAGAAAATAAAAAACTTCCACTTCAGTTCTTAATTTTCTCAAAGACATAAGAAAAATTTAAAGTTCTGTTCTAATTTTTTCCGTAGAAGATATAAAAAAGTTATAATTTGATTGTGAATATTCTCCATGAAGATAAAAAGTTCCACTTTAATTCTAAATTTTCTCAACGAAGGAAGAGAAGTTCAAGTTCTCTTCTGACTTTTCTCAATGAAAAAGAAATACGTTACAGACCAATTCTAATTTTTTCAAAGAAAATAAAAAGATCCCACTTCAGTTCTGATTTTTCTCAGAGATGAAAACATTTTAAGTTCTGTTCCAAATTTTCCATAGAAGATAGGAAAAGCTGTACTTTGATTGTGAATATTCGCCGAGAAGATAAAGAGTTCCACATTAATTCTGAGTTTTCTCAAAGAAGTGAAAAAATGTTCAAGTTCTCTTCTGAAGATAAAACGTTGCACTTTAATTCTGAGTTTTTTCAATAAAGTGAAGAAAAGTTCAAATTCTCTTCTGAGTTTTCTCAAAGAAAAACTAATTTACAGATCAATTCTGATTTTTTCCAGAGAAAATAAAAAGATCCCAATTCAGTTCTGATTTTTCTCAAAGAGGTGAAAAAAGTTTAAAGTTCTGTTCTAAATTTCTTGTAAGAGATAGAAAAAGTTATACTTTGATTGTGAATGTTCGCCATGAAGATAAAAAGTTTTACTTTAATTTTGAGTTTTCTTAAAGAAGTGCAAAAATGTTTAAGTTCTCGTCTGAATTTTTTTAAAGAAGAGAAAAAAAGTTAGATCAATTCTGAATTTTACCAAAGAAGAGGAAAAAGTTCTACTTCAGTTCTTAATTTTTGACACATGAAAAAAAATTAAAAGTTCTGTTTTAAACTTCTCCGTAGAAGATAGAAAAGAAGTTACAGTTAAATTCTGAATAGGTTTTAGGAGGAATATTAAGAAAAGAACTTGTATTGAATTTTTAAGGTTAATTTAAACTAGCTTACGTGCGCACACGTAACTTAGTCTAAATTAACCTTAAGAATTCAATACACGTGATTCAATACACGTGATGTTTGAATTGAGTATGCTAATGGGTTATTTAATTTTTCATGTTTTTTTCGCGTTGTCAATGATTTTAGTTTAATATAAACTATCTAGTACCACTTCAAAGTAAGATTCGGGGGTCGAGTTAGAGTAAAATCCTCCCACACCGACTTATAGTTTACTGCTAAAAATCGAGGACAGTGAAAATAAAATATGTTGTTCGAAATGGTTAACGTGATGTTAGAATTGGGTATGCTAATGGGTACGTCTTATCATAAAAATATCCGAAAATGTTGAAGGTATAGTAAGAAAGGCTTGAAAAAACATGATAATACTACTAGCACTAACAACTTACTGCCCTACTAAGCCATCTGAGGTCAACAAAAGTACGTTTTATCAAGTAAATATTAAAAAAATTATAGATTATAGTATGAATGACATGCAAAAACATGAAATACTACTACCAGTACTAGCAACTCGCTGCAACGTAAGGACACCTGAGGCCAATACAGCTACGTTTTATCTCGAAGATATCGGAAAATGTTTAAGGTATAGTACAAATGGCTTGCAAAAAACGTGAAAATAGGGGGAAAAACGAAATGTCGGACAAATTTAGTAACTGAATTTAGTGATTTGATGAGTTTGGGCTTATAAATTATTTTTCCCCTCCTGTAAAATTGGGGTAATGAGAAATTACGCTCTTTTTTAGGGGGTGTGGGGGACAACGAAATGTCGGAAAAATTTAGTAACTGAATTTAGCGCTTCATCGATGATTTAGTTTAATATAAACTTTCAAGTACCACTTCATAGTAAGTAATATTCGTGGGTTGAGTTGGGGTGGGATCCTCACACAAAAAATAGGATAATTTGCTTGCGAGGGCAATACTTTGATTTTTTTTCATGTTTTTTCACTTTGTCAATGATTTTAGTTTAATATAAACTTTCCAGTTCCACTTCTTAGTAAAATTCGGGGGCTGAGTAGGAGTAAGATCCCCCAACACTGACTTATTGTTTACTGTTAAAGCATTGAAGACAGTGAAAATAAAATCAATTGCTCGAATGGGTTAATGTGATGTTTGAATTGAGTATGCTAATGGGTACGTTTTATCATGAAAATATCTGAAAATGTTGAAGGTATAGTAAGAAAGGCTTGCAAAAACATGATAATACTACTAGTACTAACAACTTACTGTACTACTGAGCCATCTGATGTCAACAAAATTACATTTTATCAAAAAATACTAGAAAACTTATAGATTATAGTGTGAATGACGGGCAAAAACATGAAATACTACTACTACTGCTAGCACCTCGCTGCAACATAAGGACACCTGAGGCCAATACAAATACATTTCATCAAGAAAATATCTGAAAATGTTTAAGGTATAGTACAAATGGCTTGCAAAATCATGAAATTAGAACTACCACTAACAACTCACTGTAACATAAAGAAACCTGAGGTCAATACAGACGCGTTTTATCAAGAAATTATGTAAAAATGTTTAAGGTTGAGTACAAATGGATTGCAATAAACATGAAAATAGAACTACTACTAACAACTCACTGTGACATAAAGCCACCTGAGGTCAATACAGATACGTTTCCCAGTCAAATATTATTAATAAAACCAAATGTATTTTAAACGTGGGTGTTCTTATTTTTGAAAACTAAAATCCAACTTTATTAAAAAATAAAATATTATTAATAAAATCACATGTATTTTAAACGTGGGTGTTTTTATTTCCAAAAAATAAAACTCAACTTTATTAACAAAATATGCAAAAATGTACCCAATGAGGCCTTGAATCATCCCCCACTTCTTCGAAAAATTTTTAAAGTTAATCATAAATAATTTCTTAGACCAAACTGCTTTTCCATTTACGAAAAATTAAGCAAGAAAAACGGGTTTTAATTTTTATAAAGCAGTGAATACAATAAAATAAACACTTAATTAAAAAAAAACACTCCGAATATTTCGGCCCTACGTCCGGGAGCCTTTCTCAACGGAAAAAAAGAAAAGAAAAAAAATGAAACAAAAAATGTTTCTTTTTAAAAGCCTTAACTTATATCAAAATAAAAACATACTAAACACATAAAGAGTAAAAAAAAACAACAACAAAAGAAAAAATATAATTAAATAGGAAACAAAACTCACATATTAAATAAACACTTCCATTCACTGGCGTATAAACAAAATCGAATATCTATATTGATTCAAACAAGCCTCCTCACAGTATATAAATGGAAATCGATCAAAAAATGAAGAATATATTTATACTTAAACCAAAACAATAAAGGTCAGCTAACCCCCGGCCCATATCCCCTAATTAAATCTCACAAATTCATCAACCAATGTTTGAACTATAAATTGAACGGATTCGTTTGCTTGCAAGGTTAGCTGCAGTTCGTTTACTTTTCCCAGCATTTAACCCATTCTGACCTTTGTTCGCAAGGTCATCTTTCGTTTCAGAACTATTATTAAAGTCAGTACTGGTTGAAAATCTTACCTGCTTTTTAATTAAACTATTATAAATTGAATTAATCTTAAATTCCCCTTCATCTCTATTGATAGTAATACCCTCATATATTATCTTTTTTATTTCTATAATTTCCCTGAAGCTTTGTAAAAGTCCTACTGACGAATTTACTATTTTTGTTTGATCAAATAAAATACTGTAATGAGGAAAATTATAAACCTGTTCTGCAACAGCGGACTCAAACGTTTCCGGTGTTTTATTTTGTTTTAGAGAGCAATCTATGGCATTCTTGTGTTGCTGTAGCCTATTTTCGAAAATCTGTTGTGTTCTTACCACATAAAATTTACCACAAGAGCATGGAATTTTGTATACTCCTTTTTGCAAATTTCTCTGTACCTTGTCTTTCCCTTTATTTAACAAAGAGCTTATAGTTTGTCCTGATTTAAATGCTGTATTTATATTATGTTTTTTTAATTCTCTTCTAAATTTTTGTGACAATATTGGGATAAAAGGCAAATTTATGTAATTTTTTTCTTCATTTGACCCATCTTCTTTTAATATTTCGGGTTCCATCACCTTTTTTTTCCTTTTTTCAATTATTGGAGAAACCTTATTTTCCGGATAGCCATTACCTACTAGAATATCCTTAATAAAAATTAATTCATTACTTATGTATTCTGGTGGTGATGCTAATTTTAATACCCTATCAACTAAAATCCACACCCCTTTTTACTTGGATCGGATTATTTGATGCGAAAGACATGTAACGGCTGTTATTAGTCGGTTTACGGTAAATTAAAAACGCTAGTTCGTTATTATTTCTATGGATCAAAATATTTAGAAACGGTTACTTATTCTCTGTTTCCTTTTCAATTGTAAAAATTAATTCTCTTCCCAGATTATCTTCCCAAAAAACCTTTAATTTGTGATTCCCCATAATTCCAAATAGGCAAAATATCATCCATATATCTGCCCCAAAATTTAAGTTTTAAAAAATGTGTTTCTATAGCTAAATTTTCTACATACTCTACATAAATAGTTGCTAACAACGGACTTAAAGGCCCTCCCATTGCCAATCCCCTAATATGATGATAAAAATTATCTCTAAACGTGAAGTAATTAGTATACCTGCTAGTTATTTTAACTAAATTTAATATAGTTTCCAGTTCGATTAACGAAGATAATCTCATTTTTATGCTCCTCAAGTTTTTTGGATAAAATACTAAACGATTTATCAAAAGGAATATACGTATACATTGATTTATATCAAAACTAAGCAATATAGATTTTCTGATATTTCTACATGTATAAGTTTATCTTTTAAGAATTCCGAGTTTTTTTTTACATACGAATCTTGGAGATATAATAAAGGTTTAAGTGTCATTGCTACCGATTTCTCGATTTTACCGTTGGTTAATTGGTTGTTGATACTATAGGTCTTAAAAGGATACCTATTTCATGTGTTTTTGGCAAACCATATATTTTTGAACTAACTGATCCCCTCGGAAAGAACTTGTAATACATCTGGGGTGTGATACTTCAATTTGTTTTAAGGTCTTCTAAATCTTTTCTTAATCTTTTAACATACAATTCAGTTGGGTCTGAGTTAATTTTTTTATATGTTGAAGTAGCATTTAGAATTGTTTCTATTTTACTATCATAATCATCTTTTTCTAAGATTACTATTTTATTGCTCTTATCTGCTTTAGTTATTATTAGAGAATCATCTTTTTTTTTAATCTTTTAAAACTTTTTTATTTTTGTTCGTAAGATTTTATTGATAACTACAAAAATTTGTTAAAATATTCAGGATACCTAGTCTTAAGTCATCTACATTATTTATATCATTTGGAAACTTAAGAATCCCTGTTTTAATCTTTGAAATAATTTCCTCTATCGGTACATTTTTAGAAATTAGTACGAATTTTATACCTTTTTCAAGGATTTCCTTTTGTTCTATGGTTATCTTCTTTCTGCTTAAAATAATCACCTCAGGGCCTGTGAAATAATTAGGATTATATAGTAATGGTGTTTGCTTTTCTGCTTCCGTTTGTAACTGCAAAAATTTTTGGTTTAGTCTTTCCCTAGATAATCTTAGAACATGTTCAAAAGAATTTTTTAAAATTGATTTAATTTGTTGGAAATCATTTTTATTAAGAAAATCACCAAGGCTATGTTTTAAAAAATCTATTTGTTTTGAAACTTGTGATCTCTGGAAACGTATATCTTTCAGCACATGGTTTAGGTTTAGTAAATTTACCTTTCTCCTCTGCTTCTCCTCATTATATGTATTGAAATGATACTTAACACAGAACGATTTTGGAATTATTTTAAGAACAAAGATATAAAATCTGTGAGATTTGAACTTGTGAGATTTAATTAGGGGTAATGGGCCGGGGGTTAGCTGACCTTTATTGTATTGGTTTAAGTATAAATATATTCTTCATTTTTTGATAGATTTCCATTTATATACTGTGAGGAGGCGTTTTTGAATCAATATAGACATTCGATTTTGTTTATACGCCAGTGAATCGAAGTGTTTATTTAATATGTGAGTTTTGTTTCCTATTTATTTATATTTTTTCTTTTGTTGTTTTTTTTTCTCTTTATGTGTTTAGTATGTTTTTTTTTATGTGATTTAAGGTTTTTAAAAATAACATTTTTTGTTTCATTTTTTTCTTTTCTTTTTTTTCCGTTGAGAAAGGCTCCCGGACGTGGGAGCGAAATATTCGGAGGTTTTTTGTTTAATTAAGTGTTTATTTTATTTTATTCACTGCTTTATAAAAATTAAAACCCGATTTTCTTGCTTAATTTTTCGTAAAGTTAATCATGGGTTTCATACAACATACACCTATGAGCGGCTAGGAAATCTAGCTAAGAAAAGTCTAAAATAGCAAACCAAACATTCCAAATCATATATTTCAGACACCACACATCTACGACAGGCTAAGAAACCTAGTTCAGAAAAGTGCGAAATTGTAAACCAAGCACCCCAAATCATAGGTTTCAGACAACACACATCTACATACGTTAAGAAATCTAGCTTAAATTTGAATTTTTTATGCTTTTAGTATGTTTTATGTCATTCTAAGACACAGTAAGACATTCAAAAAGTTGAAATAAAATTATCATGTTAAAAAAAAAATTAAAAAAGTATAAAAAATGGGGGGATGGGCCCAAAAAGTTGGAGGGAGGGGAGCCCCTTGGAGGTTAGGAAGAGGGGACATTGGAGGTTGAGGCCCTTGGTGGCTAGGGGCATTGATGGTTGCCATCCTTGATGGTTAAAATCCATAGTCATCTCACTAATACCATATTGTGTACGTGTCTATTATAGCGACCACAGCCGAGAAGTAAAGCTAGGTCAGGTCAAATGTATCAAACCGTTTCACCCCAAATAATCCCCTAAAATGTCAATTATTCTCTGACTTATCCTTTGTTCTGGCAACTGTGCACAGATACATTTTAAATTCCCATGAAGCCTATTGATTTTTCTGTCATGAATTCTTACACAATCGAAGCTCTATAGGTTCAACCTAATTCATATCTGTATCAATTACACATCATCCTGCCTGGAAATTAATGATAATATGTTATCATAAAATGGTCACGAGGTAAAATTGTGTCATAGCAGATAATGCAGTTACGTAAAATTCAATGCTGAAATTCCAGAGAGTCTGGTGATGTAACACCCGTCAGTATTTCTAGCTCCCTGATTGGTCTAAAAAGAGGCGTGTAATCTTGTACTCGCAGTATTTAATGAGCGTGTGGCTCTGATGTCACTCCCGGTCGGATTCAAAGGGTATTGCACTCCCCCTGAATAATATAATGGATCCCTACTACTGCATTAATTCAAAATCGTTTAGAAATTAAATTCAAAACAAGTTTTTTTTTAACTGAAAGTGAGGAGTGAAATTAAAACTTAAAACGAACAGAAATTATTCCGTATATGAAAAGGGCTGTCCCGTCCTCAATGCCCCGCTCTTTACGCTAAAGTTTGACTATCTCTCACAACGTTACTTTTTAAAACAATAAAACACTTTAGCGTAAAGAGCGGGGCGTTGAGGAGGGGACAGCCCCTTTAAAATACGGAATGATTTCTGTTGGTATTAAGTTTTAATGTCGCTACTTACTTTCAGTTAAAAAAAACTTGTTTTTTTATTTAATTTGGTACAAAAGCCAGCGAAGTAATGAATTGGTGTTAAAAAGAACGAAGTGTAAACTACGTTGACTTACTCGATGCAAAAACTAATAAAGTTTTGTCTCTGTAACGAACTGTAAGTAAGGAATGACCTGGACTGCTAGTAACCAAAACTAAAAAAAATAAATAATTGATAACAATGAATATATCAACAGAATTGGTTTTTCATGCTGATTCAAAATAAATTAATTGGGTTTAAAGTTAACAATCAGAAGCTACTAGCTTGAGAAATTTTTTTTAATTTCTTAATTAAGGGGGACACCCTTAAAAAACAAGTAATTTCGATGCAAATCAAATCATCAAATTTAGCACATGAGAAATCCATTTTTTTGGGGGGGGGAAGGGTTCAAGCTCCTATCAACAAAGTATGGTATTCTACATTTTTCACAGAGGGGATGTTACGAATGCATGTTTCAGTTGTATTTTTTTCTTGTTCTTCCCATGGGTGGCTCTATCAAATCAATGCTCCTAGAGAATCAAGTGAGGGCTCATTTGAACAATAATAAGTTCGAGTGCTGTTTTTAAGAACCGAAATTGATTGTATTGGAGTAAGATGGAATTAAAAAAAACTGAATTTTTGGTATCTGTTAGTACTACTCCTACTACTACTAACAACTCACTACATCATCAAACCGCCAGAGGCCAACACTATTGCCCACGCTCCTCTTCCATCCCAATCTATTTAAAGACTCCCTCTTTACTCCCTCCCAAAAAATTTCAATTTCTCTTAAATCCTTTTTTATAGCCACCTCCCAAACAATTCAGGGACGACCTGCTTTTCGTTTTGTCCAAGATGATTGATCAAAAAGGACGATCTCTGGTGATCTGTTATCTATCCTCTTCAGAACGTGTCTTAACCCTTTCAAACTTTCTTTCATTACAGCCCTAGAAAGCAGGATAGAACCACATTTCTTAACAGTTTACGATGTGAAATACGACCAGTCAGAAAGGCACCCAAACAATTTGTAGGCAGGTACTCCAGAAAACATCTAATAAATCCTCCTCCGTCTTTCGGAGCTTCCACGCTCTAGAACCATACTTGACCAATCTCATCACTGTAGCTGTCAATTTGTAAATTCATCTTCCTATTCTTCGAAAAAAATTTCAACTGTAAAAAAAAAATAAAAATAAAATCTGAGCCTTGGTTATTCTACTTTCAACAACTTCACTGCATCCAACATCTTTATTTATAAAAGCATATAGGTAATTAAAACTATCCAATTTTCTAAGGTATCCACTAACCTCATTTCCTACCTTAACCGCAGCAATGTTATCAAACAGTTTGTGGTAACGAACTTTAAGTAAGGAGCGACTCGGCCGAATAGTCACTGAATTTCTAAAGAACGAAATTTTGAAAACAATTTATACCTTAAAAGCATTGGCTTTCTATGCTGATTATTAATACATAAAACTCATTAAATTTAACGTAACCCATCAAAAGCTACGAGTCTGACAAAATCTGTCTGACTTTTAAAAAAGGGGGAAAATACCCTCAAAAAGTCAAGCGATTTTAATGAAATTCACACCAACAGGTTAAAAATATCAGATAATCCTATTACTGTATAGGTTTTAAGCTAAAATCTTTACATCAATTTGAAATTGAAATTTCTTACTAGAAGTCACATCACGGATGCGCGTTAATTTTTTCCCCATGGGTAATCGCATTAAACCAATTGTCCTACATGATCGGGAAAGGGCTTATTCGATCAAAAGTCCTATTGCCCTTTGTAAATGACCAAAAGTATTGGAGGGCAACCAGCCCTTTTCCCACGCCCTTTATACAACCACCAAATTCAAATTTAGAATGGAAGTATAACTTTTTCTATCTTCTACAGAAAAAGTGGTTCTAAAATGAATAGTGTGGGGAAAAAATCATCCCATTAACTAGGTTAGAAATGCAAAAAGTTATGTTCATTCAGGTTCATTTAGAGTGGCACACCACTCTAAGTGAACCTAAATAAACCTAACGTTTTGATTATCTCTCTCACAATGACTGTGTTTTTTTTGTGGATGTGCTGCAATTCCATACTAATATATGATTTTTATCTTTTCATTTGATTGTTTTATTGGACTTGGTCTAATAAGCCTCTGAACAGTCTATGCAAAATCAGATTTATTAAAGTCAACTTTACTAAGATCTTATCAACATTTTCTAAAAAACAACAAAAAAAAACAAGAAATTCCATACTAATATATGATTTTATTCATATTCAAATTTTATTCAAAGAAATTTAGTTTTTTTCCCGACATAGGATGTCAAATTCGTCTAAATGAACGGCCTATATTTATTTCCATATCATTATTTCTTATGTTTGATCGAGGTGCTGTAATCAATATATATATATATATATATATATATATATATATATATATATATATATATATATATATATATATATATATATATATATATATATATATATATATATATATATATATATATATATATATATATATATATATATATATATATATATATATATATATATATATATATATATATATATATATATATATATATATATATATATATCAAACGAATTGTCTTTTAATGCTGATTTTGAATATCCTTAATTTATTTCGTTTAAATTAATTCATCAAAAGTTATTAGAAAATTAAGAATTATTGAAATATAAATTCTGACGTCGTTGTATCTTTTGTTTCTGCGAGACGTTTCTGTCAGGCTTTGGAGACAAAATTAGTTATAGGTTAATCCATTGCCAAAAATCATTTGTTCTGCAAAGTTTCATGCCTATTATCAGAGTTGAGGCGTCTTCAGTATGTAATTAAGATACTAGAGGATAAAGCTTGCAAAGAAGGTTGGAATACATTTAATCGTTAATTACATATTTTTTCGTGCCAAATTATCCTTAGTTTTTTTCCCCGACTTAGGATATCCATTTTGCCTATTTGAACGAATATTTATTCCCATATAATTATTTCTTATGCTTGATCGTCTTGATTGTCTTTTAATGCTGATTTTGAATATCTTTAATTTATTTCGTTTAACTTAAACTATTAAAAATTATGAGAAAATTGAGAATTATTCAGTTAAGAATAGTTTCCAAAACACGTTTCTATCTGCCTTCGGAGAGAAAATTACATAGGCTAATGGTATGCAGATAAAATTCATATATTAGTCATGATGCCAAGAGTTCACAGGCTGTTCCCTGTCAACCATTTTGACTATAAATGTTGATAATGAGAAATAATTAACCTTTTGAAAAGGAGTAAATTTGCAAAATAATTATCGTCAGAATATAATACTTTAGTAACAAAATTATGGAAAGTACAAAAAGAATTACGAAAAGCAGACCGTTCAGAACGCATTATATTAAATGCCTAACCTAACCTAACCAAATCTATGCAACATGTTTCCCCAACCCCTCAGCTTTATCGGCTAAGTAGATATTAGAGGATTGTTTCACATGGCGGTGTTGCATTATATTCCTCTCTGTAAAGTTGGTCAAATTCTTTAAATCTTTTTCTCTCGTCAGAAATTTAAATAATTATTCTTTGTGATATCCGTGTGCATGCAATAATTATGTGGCATGCCAGTAGTAACCAAGGTACTATTTTGCGTACTGCCCTAGCAATCTCTATGTTATTTGCGGACTGCCATAGGACCATGCTATTTGCGTAATGCCATAGCAATTTCTATGTTTTTTGCGTACTGCCATAGGTCTATTTAATTTGCCCTCGGCCAAAGAAATCTCTGTGATTTTTGCGGTCTTATCTAGGATCATGCACTTTTCGTACTCCAATAGAAATTACTATGTTCTTTGAGTACTGATTTAGGACCAAGAACTTTGAGAACTACCATCGCAAGTTCTGTGCTATTTGCATACTGCCAGTAGTAACCGTATACACAGTATCACGAACACATTCACGAATAAATTCACAGTAAAGGCCCAATTACTTGAAAGGATACATGCACTTTCACAAGCCTGAGGCATGGATATGTGTGTGTACTTTCAAGTAATTGGGTTATCAGGGTCATTTGCCTATTACAATGAACTCTACATGGCTTGGCAGACATGTTTTTATTATGAAATCAATTTTTTGTGTGTCAGTCGATAAAGCATTAATAGATACAGCCGGTGATTGCGTAATATGCCTTACCAGGGTCAGTCATCTATGGATCCAGCCAGTGATTGCGTAATATGCCTTACCACGGGTCAGTGAGCTATTACAATGAACCCTATGTGGGTTGGCAGACATGTTTTTTATTATGAAATCGATTTTTTGTGTGTCAGTCGATTAGAGAAAGTTGGTGGTTAGTCCAATATAATAACTTGATTTGTCGGTTTTCTAAAAACGTTATTACGATAAGATTACTCAATTTACATCTTAGTGTTAACTGGGACGATGACTTAGTCTAAATGCGTATGTACTCAAGGAATATTTGAAGGTGGGGAAAAAAAAGGGGTCCTTAGTGATTGAATAATTTTAACAAAAAACCACTGAAGAGTGTTTTTGAGGAAGGGGGATGAATATGTACTGTATAATACACAAGTGATGTTTTGTACAGTGTTGTCAATTTTAAATAGTTTAGAAATAAAAAAATTAACAAGAAATGGCTGAAAAGTGTTTTGGGGGAGTTGAGTTGCACGATGGTTGACTTGCACGAGGGTTCAGTTACATGCGGATTCAGTTACACGGGGATTAGTTAAATGGGGTCGAGTTGCACGAGGATTCAGTGGCATGGAGGTTCAGTTATACGGGGTTTCGGTTATAAAGAGGTTCAGTTACATGGGGTCGGTGGTCGTTATAATACACAAGTTCCATTTGAACAGTGTTGTGAGGTCCCCTACCACAACCCCAAAGGGCTCCGATCCCCCCACCCCAACCCAGGTATTAGCGAAGGTACTCTGTGGTCGGTATAATACACAAGTTCCAATTGAACAGTGTTGTGAGGTCCAGTAACACAACCCCAAATGGCTCCGATCCCCCCCCCCCAACCCCGAGGGAAACCCCGGGCCTCAAATGTTCACTGGGCTCCCAAAGGACACCCGGCGCTCTAATGGCTCTGAGCCTCCATTATAATACTTTTTAAGGCTTTATTATATCTTTTCAGAAACTCTAGTTTTTTGCAAGAAAATTATGGAAAATACAATTCTCTGGTTCAAATGTGAAACTTAAGTCCATTTTTGGATCGAAAAAATAAACTATTTCCGTAAAATCTAAGCTAATAAGGGTTTTAGACTGTAAACTCTAGTTTATTGAAATAAAATTAAATGAACCCTACAGTAGGATGTCCGCTACTATCCTAAGCTTCAGCTGAAGCTAGCTTCAAACATTGAACCTAAAAGATTCAAATTACCATAGTTACGAAGTGTTTATAGAATTGGTGGCTTTTAAAAAGACCGTTGGATAGTCATGAGTGTGATGACTATTGTAAAAATTCATCGTTGTTTGTCATCCACTCAGTATGATTCCAATCTATGTCAGGGATTTGTTTGTTCTTCTTCTTCTTCTTAGAATATCTCACACACATATTCCGAGAAGGAATATCTATTGGTACCCATTTACTAAAAAATCGAACCTCGTCCTCTGGGTTATGTATCTTACTCGGAAATATCTCACAACTAAAATCTTCCAAGTTGAATAATGGTATATCTGACTTGCATTTCTCGATTAAAAGTTTGTCAGTGGGCACATTCCCTTTCGTGTACAGTGCTGTTACGCCAAAAAAACAGCATATCTCTCTAACTTCCTCCTGTACGTAGGATAAATCCTTCCCTTTGTTATAGGATGGAATAATCATTCTATTATATAAACCTATTTTGTTTATAAAGTATAGAGTACTGCGCCACCTCTCTTCATTGTAAGCATACATATTATAGTTAATATACCAGTGGTAACAAGAGACCTCTTGATGATCAGTAGTCAACAGTATAAATGCGCATTCAAAAATAACTCCACACGCCGATTTCTTCACGCCAATATATTCGCAGTCGAAAACCCCATACATCTTTGAAGTTTTATTGATAGAATGGTTATTCAAACTGTTTAAAGTTCCAAATTGAAACTACATTATATACTAAAGAAACTGAATATATTAACATCTAAAACAAGAATTTTTATGTAACGATTTCTTTAAATAATAACAAGAGGATTTGTCTTTACATTGGTCACAGTGTGGAATGTTTTACTAAAATTTCGTTTAAAGAAATTAAACACAATTCTTATCAGATTCAAACGCTTAATACCCACCAGCATATGCGGTAATGGTTAATTATTACGAAAATCATACGGGAGAGGACTCTATATCTTGGGGATTAAAAGAAATTAAAGTTCTTCCTATCAGATTCAAACGCTTAATAGCCCAAGCTTATGCGACTCAAATTTCTTTTTAGAGTGCTAACGTATATCTGTTGAAATAATTTAACTCCAGTTTCAGAATTCTTATCAAGTCGAACAGTAAAGCAAAAACAAACCTCCATGGAGAGATCCTTCCACGTAACCCCTCCCCAGTTTTTGGGAAACAAGGTGAAAGTAAAGTGCAACTCGTATAAATGAAACCTAAAACGAACAAAAACTATAATAATTAACCGAGTCAATCTCAAAACGAGCAAAAATTAACATAAGTTGGAGGCAAAACCCCATATACCTTCCCAAGACACGAACAAAATTTGCACTTTACTGAAAAAATACAAATGGTCTTTTATTTCGCTAAACTTGGTGAGCAGTTTTTTAACTTAACTTTATAGAAACTTCAATAGTTTAAACGAGATAATTTCAAATTTTTTATACAAACTGCATTAGTTTAAACGAAAAGTAGTAAATGCAATTTAATTTTGATTTTGTAGTTCAGTCATTTTTATAGAAACTGCAATAGTTTAAACGAAATAATTTCAAATTTTTTATTGAAGCTGAATTAGTTTAAATGAAAAGTAGTAAATGCAATTTAATTTTGATTTTGTAATTCAGTCATTTTTATAGAAACTGCACATTTTTTGTTATCAAATTCTGGTCTAGATTTACCTTGTGCCCTTTTCAAGTGACCGAAAAAGTTGGAGGGAAACTAGGCCCCCTCCCACGCTCATGTTTTCCCAAAGCCACCTGATCAAATTTTGAGATAGCCATTTTGTTCAACAAGCTCAAAAAATTTAATAACTATGTCTTTGAGGATGGCTTAATCCCCCACAGTCCTCGGGAGAAGGGCTGCAGGTTATGAACTTTGTCCAATGTTTACATATAGTATTGGTTATTGGGAAGCATACAGACGTTTTCAGGGAGATTTTTTTGTGTGGAGGGGGGAGGGTCGGGGGAGGGGTTACGTGGAAGGATCTCTCCATGGAGGAATTTTTACATTTGGGAAGATAATTTTTCGATCAGAAATTAAATATAAAAAAACAAGTTTTTTCAACTGAAAGTAACGAGCAACATTAAAACTTAAAACGAACTGAAATTATTACGCATATGACGGGGTTCGCCCCCTCGTCAATACCTCACTCTTTACGCTAAAGCTTTTTTTAGTACTTTCAAATTTATTCTAATTAAACGCCCTTTGTGATTCAGTCTTAAATAATTATAAAAAAATTCGAACTATAGCTTAAAGAGCGAGTTGTTAACGTGGGGGGCTAACCCCTTATGTACGTAATAATTTCTGTTCGTTTTAAGTTTTAATGTTACTCCTTACTTTTAGTTGAAAAACTTATATTTTTTTATTTAATATCTAGCAAAAAATAAATTAATTTTTAAATTTTCAGGTATTTCTCTAGTTCGAATTAAATAGCTTTAGCGATTCTGAACTAAACATAAAAAAAAAATCAACTTTCTTTCATGTCTTAAAGACGTTGCTTATTTTTATAAGAAAAGAAATCCGGTAATGATGTTAAAAAATTTTCCAGTTCAGTTCATTATTTCACAAAGTCATAAAGAAATTAATAGTTCTATTCAATTTTTTTGGTGAAAGACAGAGAGTGTAATATAATAGTTATGAATATTTTTTAGAGATATAGGAAATTCTAGTTAAACTTTAAATGTTTTCGACAAAGTGAAGAAAAGTTCAAGTTCTCTTCTAAATTTTCTCTATGGAAAAGAAATAAGTTATTGATTAACTCTATTTTTCTAGGGAAAATAAAAATTTGTCACTTCAGTTCTTTATTTCATAAAGACGTAAAGAAATTTAAAGTTCTATTCTAAATTTTTAGATGGAAGATAGAAAAGGTAATACCATGGCTTTGAATATTTTTCGGGAAGATAAAAAGTTCTACTTCAATTTTAAATTTTTCACAGAAGATAAAAAGTTCAAGTTCTCTTCTGAATTTTACCAAAGAACACAATTCAATTCTAATTTTCCTGGGACAATGAAAATTTTCCACTTCAATTCAGAATTTTTTAAAACAATAAAAAACTTTTCGCTCTTTCTCGAATCTATCCATTTTTTAGAGTCCTAACTCTCTCAAAACCAACTTCAGACTAATCAGAATGTTTTTTGTTAGATATTAAATAAAAAAACATAAGTTTTTCAACTAAAAGTAAGGAGTAACATTAAAACTTAAAACGAACAGAAATTATTACGTATATAAGGGGTTCGCCCCCTCGTTAATACCTCGCTCTTTACGCTACAGTTCGAATTTTGTTCTAATTCTTTAAGAATGAATCACAAAAGCCGTTTAATTAGAATAAATAGCTCTTTTTAAAGTGCTAAAAAAAATTAGCGTAAAGAGTGAGGTATTGACGAGGAGGCAAACCCCTTCATATGCGTAATAATTTCTGTTCGTATTAAGTTTTAATGCTGTTCCTTACTTTCAGTTTAAAAAACTTGTTTTTTTTTATATTTAATTTCTGATCGAAAAATTATCTTCCCAAATGAAAAATTCCTCCATGGAGAGATCCTTCCACGTAACCCCGCCCCCGACCCACCCCCCGCCACACAAATTTATTCTAATTAAACGGCCTTTGTTATTCAGGGGTTATTTTTATAGAATTATAACAAAACTCAAACTTTTGCGTAAAGAGCGAGGTATTAACGAGGGGGCGAACCCCTCATATATGTAATAATTTCTGTCCGTTTTAAGTTTTAATGTTACTCCTTACTTTTAGTTTAAAAACTTATGTTTTTTTTTATTTAATATCTAAAAAAAAAAAATTTATTTTTTAATTTTTCTGTTATTTCTATATTTTGAATTAAATAGCTTTCGCGACTCTGAACTAAACTTAAAAAAATTTCAACTTTCTTTCATGTCTTAAAGACGTTGCTTATTTTTATAAGAAAAGAAATCCGGTAATGATGTTAAAAAATTTTCCACTTCAGTTCTTTATTTCACAAAGTCATAAGGAAATTTAAAGTTCTATTCTAAATTTTTCGGTGGAAGATAGAGAAAGTAATAATCAGATTCAAACGCTTAATATCTCAAGCATATGCGAGTCAAATTTCACCTTAAAGCCCCAACGTATCTGATGAAGTAATTTAAGTCTTAGGATCAATTTCATAGGAGTAGAGGAGGGGGTCCGACTCGTGGCAGTACAAAATTCGGTTATCAAAAGAACGTATCTCCTATCAGTACACCAAATATGGGCATAGCCTCCCTAGGGAGAAAGATTACGTAATCGCTCAATGACCTCTTTTTCCAAGGTCGATTTATTTGATGTTTCTATGTGTAAGAGCTCCGGGGCGAAGGTTGCACATGTGCATTGAATTCTAACGGGAACAATCTAGGACTCGAGGGGGAAGTGAATTTCCGAGAACTTGATTGCGTAATCAAAGTGTGTCAACAACAACAACATCGACCTTGACATTCGCTGAGAGCGTGCACTTACAACAACATCGACCTTGGAACACCTGTGCTATCGACCTCAATTCACCTATCGTGAATCAATAATTCCCCTTAGAAACAACAAATTAATTCCCCTTTCTTGACAGATCAATCAATCAATGACATCATCTGTCAGACTTTAAAAATTTTCGCCTAGAAACGATTCTCCAGGAATAGATCCAAGTCATTAATGTCTTTGCCTCGGGAACAACTCTTTTGGTCGAACTCCAAAGGATATTAATAACCAAAGGCCATGGAAACAATTAGGCAAGAAACATCTTAGCGATGAACTATTTTAGCGCGGGAATCAGGTTTCTTATTAATTTGAAATGCGTTAGCGCAGAGATGCCAATAACAAAGGAACACGCTGAATTTACGTTTAGGGATTACTTGGGCGAAACTGTTTTAGACAGGTTATGGAACTATTTCGGCGAAACAGATAGAGACATTTTAAAAGATGATTTTAGGAAAGGTTTTGGAAGAGGTTTTGAGTGTGGTCGTTATAATAGACAAGTTTCATTTGAACAGTGTTGTGAGGTCCTCTAACCCAACCCCAAAGTGTTCCGATCCTCCTCCCCCCCCCCCGACGGTAGCCCCCGGTCCACAACAGACCACCACGCTCCCAAAGGCCCTCCACCGGTCCCCAAATGTCACCCCGGCACCCAAAAGCCCACCCTGTGCCCCCAAGGCCCACCCCGACCCTCAATGGCCATCCCCGGGCCCCCCCAAAGGCCCATCGGGCTCCCAAAGGACCAACGGGGTCCCAAAGGCCCTCCACCGGTCCCCAAATGTCCCCCCGGCCCCCAAAGGCCCTCCCTGTGCCCAAAGGCCCTCCCTGTGCCCCAAAGGCCCGCCCCCGGCCTCCAAAGACCCTCCCCGGGCCCCCCAAAGGCCCATCGAGCTCCCAAAGGACCAACAGGGTCCCAAAGGCCCTCCACCGGTCTCAAAAGGTCTCCCCCGGCTCCCCACTGCCCCCCCCGCACCCCACCCGGCCACCCCCGCCCCCCCAACGGCCCCCGGGCGCCCCAAGGACCAATCGGTCCTCAAGTGCCCCCCAGACCCCCCAAGGCCCTCCCTATGCCCCAAAGGCCCTCCCCCTGTGCCCCAAAGGTCCTCCTCTGGTCCCCAAAGGCCCATCGAGCTCCCAAAGGACCAACGGGGTCCCAAAGACCCTCCACCGGTCCCCAACTGCCTCTCCGGACCCCCAAACGCCCTCCTCAGACCCTCGAAGACCCTCCCCTGGTCCTCAAAGGACCCCGGACTCCCAAAGGACCACCCGACCCTCAAGGGTCCCCTAAACACCCTCCCCGGGCCCCCGTCGTTCGTTGATGTGTGTTGTCTGAAACCTATGATTTGGGATGTGTAGTTTGCTACTTCAGGCTTTTATGAGCTAAGGGTTCCTAGTATTTCCTAGGTGAATGTTGTATGAAACCAATAGTTTGGGATGAGTAGTTTGCTATTTCAGGCTTTTATGAGCTAGGTTTCTTAGCCTTTCGTGGGTGTGTGTTGAGTGAAACGTATGATTTGGGATATTTAGTTTGCTTTTTTTGACTTTTCTGAGTTAGATTTCTTAGTCTTACATAGGTTTTTGGTGTCTGAAACATATGATTTGGGATGTTTAGTTTGCTATTTTCGACTTTTCTGAGCTAGGTTTCTTAGCCTTTCATAGGTATGTGTTGTAAGAAAATTATGATTTGAGATGTTTAGTTTGCTATTTCAGGCTTTTCTGAGCTAAGGTTTTCTAGTATTTAGTAGGTGACTTTTGTCTGAAACCAATAGCTTAGGATGAGTAGTTTGCTATTTTGACTTTCCTGAGCTAGGTTTCTTAATCTGTCTTTTGTGTGTGTTGATTGAAACCTGTGATTTGGGATGGTTAATTTGCTATTTTTGACTTTTCTGAGCTAGATTTCTTAGCACATCATATTTGTGTCCTTTCAGAAAATTACGATTTGGGAGGTGTAGTTTGCTTCTTGGACTTTTCAGAGCTAGGATTCTTAGTCACTCATAGGTGTTTGTTGTCTGAAACTTCGAGTTTAGGATGAGTAGTTGGCTATTTCAGACTTTTCTGAGCTAAGGTTTCTTAGTATTTTGTAGGTGAATTCTGTCTGAAACTTATGATTTGGGATATGTAAATTACTATTTTGGGCTTTTTGAGTTGGATTTCTTAGTCTTTCGAAGGTGTGTGGTGTCTGAAACCTATGATTTGGGATGTGTAGTTTTCTATTTTTGACTTTTCTGAGCTAGGTTTCTTAGCCTTTTATAGGTATGTGTTGTTAGAACATTATGATTTGGGATGTGTAGTTTGCTATTTCAGGCTTTTCTGAGCTAAGGTTTTCTAGTATTTCGTAGGTGAATGTTGTCTGAAAGCAATAGTTTGGGATGAGTAGTTTGCTATTTTTGACTTTTCTGAGCTAGGTTTCTTAGTCTTTCGTTGGTGTGTGTTGTCTGAAACCTATGATTTGGGATGTGTAGTTTGCTATTTTTGACTTTTCTGAGCTGGATTTCTTAGTCTTTCATAGGTGTGTGTTGTCTGAAACCTATGATTTGGGAGTGGTGGATTGCTAATTTTGACTTTTCTGAGCTGGATTTCTTAGCCTTTCATAGGTGTTTGTTGTCTGAAAACTATAGTTTGGGATGACTAGTTTGCTATTTTTGACTTTTCTGAGCTAGGTTTCTTAGCCGTTCATAGGTGAGTGTTGTCTGAAACCTACGATTTGGGATATGTAATTTTCTATTTCTGACTTTTCATAACCGGATTTCTTAGTCTTTCGTAGGTGTGTGGTGACTGAAACCTATGATTTGGGATGTATGGGTTGCTATTTTTTGACTTTTCTGAGCAGATTTTTCTTAGCCATTCATAGGTATGTGTTGACTGAAACCTATGATTTGGGATGGTTAATTTGCTATTTTTGACTTTTCTGAGCTAGATTTCTTAGCCTTTCATAGGTGTGTCCTTTCAGAAAATTATGATTTGGGAGGTAAAGTTTACTTTTTGGACTTTTCAGAGCTAGGATTCTTAGTCACTCATAGGTGTTTGTTTTCTGAAACTTCGATTTTGGGATGAGTAGTTGGCTATTTCAGACTTTTCCGAGCTAAGGTTTCTTAGTATTCCGTAGGTGAATACTGTCTGAAACTTATGATTTGGGATATATAAATTATTATTTCGGGCTTTTCTGAGTTGGATTTCTTAGTCTTTCATAGGCGTGTCATGTCTGAAACCTATGATTTGGGGTATGTAATTTACTATTTCTGACTTTTCATAAATGGATTTCTTAGTCTTTAGTAGGTGTATGGTGTCTGAAACCTATGATTTGGGATGTGTGGGTTGCTATTTTTTTACTTTTCTGAGCAGGATCTCTTAGCCATTCATAGGTGTGTGTTGACTGAAACCTATGATTTGGGATGGTTAATTTGCTATTTTTGACTTTTCTGAGCTAGATTTCTTAGCCTTTCATAGGTGTGTCCTTTCAGAAAATTATGATTTGGGAGGTATAGTTTGCTTTTTGGACTTTTCAGAGCTAGGATTCTTAGTCACTCATAGGTGTTTGTTGTCTGAAACTTCGAGTTTGGGATGTGTAGTTGGCTATTTCAGACTTTTCTGAGCTAACGTTTCTTAGTATTTCGTAGGTAAATGCTATCTGAAACTTATGATTTGGGATATGTAAATTACTATTTCGGCCTTTTCTGAGTTGGATTTCTTAGTCTTTCATAGGTGTGTGATGTCTGAAACCTATGATTCGGGATGTGTAGTTTGCTATTTTCGACTTTTCTGAGCTAGGTTTCTTAGCCTTTCATAGGTATGTGTTGTCAGAAAATTATGATTTGGGATGTGTAGTTTGCTATTTCAGGCTTTTCTGACCTAAGGTTTTCTAGTATTTCGTAGGTGAATGTTGTCTGAAACCTATAGTTTGAGATGAGTAGTTTGCTATTTTTGACTTTTCTGAGCTAGGTTTCTTAGTCTTTCGTTGATGTGTGTTGACTGAAACCTATGATTTGGGGTACGTAGTTTGCTATTTTTGACTTTTCTGAGCTGGATTTATTAGCCTTTCATAGGTGTGTGTTGACTGAAACCTATGATTTGGATGAGTGGTTTGCTAATTTTGTCTTTTCTGAGCTAGATTTCTTAGACGTTCATAGGTGTGTGTTGTCTGAAACTTATGATTTGGGATGCGTAGTTTGCTATTTGAACTTTTCAGAGCTATGATTCTTAGTCCGTCATAGGCGTTTGTTCT